>NW_024096573.1:0-222500 GCF_016545835.1 Crotalus tigris
AGCAAAATGGACACCGCCAACAAACTCGGAGTGGTTGTGTATGGTTAGGAGGGCACTTATTTTCTAGGCTGCCCTCTCTATGGTTCCTGGTAAAATACCTGGGAAAATCCCATAGGAGGAAATTTCCTCTTAGGGTTAGGGTTAGGTCACAAAGAACTGATAGAGCAAAATGGACTCTCCCAACAAACTGAGAGTGCTTGGGTGTGCTTAGGAGGGCACTTACTTTTCTAGCCTTCCCTATCTATATTTCCTGGTAAAATACATGCGGAAATCCCATAGGAGGAAAATTCCACTTAGGGTTAGGGTTAGGTCACAAAGAACTCATAGGGCAAAAACAAAATGGAAACTGCCATAAACTCAGAGTTGCTTGTGTAGGTTCAGGAGCGACTTATTTTCTAGGTTCCCTTTCTCAGTTTCCTGATAAATACATACGGAAAATCACAATAGGAGGAAAATTCCACTTAGGTTTAGGGTGGCACCATGAACTCATCAGAGCAAAGTTAATCCGCAACACACGCGGCCGTGGTTGGGGATGGTTTGGAGGACGCTGACTTTTCTAGGCTGACTTATTCTATGTGTCCTGGTAAAATACATGGGACAAAATCCCCATAGGAGGAAAAATTCCACTTAGGGTTAGGTTTGGGGTTTTAGGTTACAATCAAACGAATAGAGAAAAATGGACATCGCAACAAACTCATAGTCTCGTTAAGCTTAGGAGGGCATTACTTGTTCGAGGCTTCGACCTACTCATGTTTCCTGGTAAAATACATGGGAAAATCCCATAACAGGAAAATTCCACTTAGGGTTAGAGTTAAGTCACCATGAACTAATGGAGCAACATGGACACCGCCAACAAACTCGGAGTGCTTAGGTATAGTTAGTAGGGCACTTACTTTTCTAGGCTGATCTATCCATGTTTCCTGGTAAAATACATGGCACAAACCCCATAAAAGGAAAATTCCACTTAGGGTTAGAGATAAGTCACTATGAACTAATGGAGCAAAATGGACACCTCCAACAAACTCGGAGTGCTTGGGTATAGTTAGGAGGGCACTTACTTTTCTAGGCTGCCCTATCTAAATTTCCTGGTAAAATACATGGGAAAATCCCATAGGAGGAAAATTCCACTTAGGCTTAGGGTTAGGTCACCATGAACTCATAGAGCAAAATGGACACCGCCAACAAACTCTTAGTGCTTTGTATGGTTAGGAGGGCACTTAATTTTCTGAGGCTTCCATTCTATGTTTCCTCATAATAATACAGGGAAAATCCCCAGAGGAGGAAAATTCACTTAGGGTTAGGGTTAGGTTACCAGGAACTCATAGAGCAAAGTGGAAGCTGCCAACAAACTCGGAGTTCTTAGGTAAGGTTAGGAGGGCACTTACTTTTCTAGGCTGACTTATCTATGTTTCCTGGTAAAATACATGGGAAAATCTGATAGGAGAAAATTCCAGTTAGGGTTATGTCACCATGAACTTATAGAGCAAAATGGACACCACCAACAAACTCAGAGTGCTTGAGTATGGTTAGGAGGGCACTTATTTTCTACGCTTCCCTTTCTATGTTTCCTGATAAAATTCATGGGAAAATCCCATAGGAGGAAAATTCCACTTAGGGATAGGTCAGAATGAACTAATAGAGCAAAATGGACATCGCCAACAAACTCAGAGTTCTTCCGTATAGTTAGGAGGGCACTTACTTTTCTAGGCTGACCTATCCATGTTTCCTGGTAAAATACATGTGAAAATCCCATAGGAGGAAAATTCCACTTAGGGTTAGGGTTAGGTCACCATGAATTGGTAGAGCAAAATGGACACCACTAACAAACTCGTAGTTCTTGGGTATAGTTAGGAGCGTACTTACTTTTCTAGGCTGACCTATCTATATGTCCTGGTAAAATACATGCGGAAATCCCAGAGGAGGTAAAGTCCACTTAGGGTTAGGGTTAGGTCGCCATGAATTGGTAGAGCAAAATGGACACCACCAACAAGCTCGGAGTGCTTTGGTTTCGTTAGGAGGGCACTTCCTTTTCTAGGCTGACTTATCTATGTTTCCTGGTAAAATACATGGGAAAATCCCTTAGGAAGAAAATTCCACTTAGGGTTAGGGTTTACGTCACAATGAACTAATGGAGCAAAATGGTCACCGCCAACAAACTCGTAGTTGTTGGGTATAGTTAGGAGGGCACTTACTTTTCTAGCCTGCCCTATCTATGTTTCCTGGCAAAATACATGGGAAAATCCCATAGGAGGAAAATTCCACTTAGGGTTAGGTCACCATGAATTGATAGAGCAAAATGGACACCACCAAAAAACTCGGAGTGCTTGGGTCTTGTTAGGAGGGCCCGTATATTTCTACGCTGCCCTATTTATGTTTCCTGATAAAATAAATGGGAAAATACCATAGGAGAAAATTCAACTTAGGGTTAGGGTTAGGTCACAATGAACAGATAGAGAAAAATGGACACCTATAACAAACTCAGAGTGCTTGGGTATTGTTAGGAAGGCCCTTATATTTCTAGGCTGCCCTATCTATGTTTCCTGATAAAAAACAGGAGAAAATCCCATAGGAGGAAAATTCCACGTAGAGTTAGGGTTAGGTTACCATGAACTCTTAGGGCAAAATGGAAGCTGCCAACAAACTCGGCGTGTTTGTATATGGTTAGGAGGGCACTTATTTTCTAGGCTTCCCTTTCTATGTTTCCTGATAAAATACATGGGAAAATCCCATAGGAGGAAAATTCCACTTAGGGTTAGGGTTATGTCACAATGAACTCATAGAGCAAAATGGAAGCCGCCAACAAACTCGGAGTGCTTGAGTATGGTTAGGAGGGCACTAATTTTCTAGGCTGCCCTATCCATGTTTCCTGGTAAAATACATGGGAAAATCCCATAGGAGGAAAATTCCACTTAGGGTTAGGGTTAGGTCACCATGAATTGGTAGAGCAAAATGGACACCACCAACAAACTCGTAGTTCTTGGGTATAGTTAGAAGGGCACTTACTTTTCTAGGCTGACCTATCTATATGTCCTGGTAAAATATATGCGGAAATCCCATAGGAGGAAAATTCCACTTAGGGTTAGGGTTAGGTCAAAATGAACTCATAGAGCAAAATGGAAACTGCCAACAAACTCGGAGTGCTTGAGTATGGTTAGGAGGACACTTACTTTTCTAGGCTGCCCTATCTATGTTTTCTGGTAAAATACATGGGAAAATCCCATAGGAGGAAAATTCCACTTAGGGTTAGGGTTAGGTCAAAATGAACTCATAGAGCAAAATGGAAACCGCCAACAAACTCGGAGTGCTTGAGTATGGTTAGGAGGGCACTTATTTTCTAGGCTTCCCTTTCTATGTTTCCTGATAAAATTCATGGGAAAATCCCATAGGAGGAAAATTCCACTTAGGGATAGATCAGAATGAACTAATAGAGCAAAATGGACATTGCCAACAAACTCGGAGTTCTTGGGTATAGTTAGGAGGGCACTTACTTTTCTAGGCTGACCTATCCATGTTTCCTGGTAAAATACATGGGAAAATCCCATAGGAGGAAAATTCCACTTAGGGTTAGGGTTTGGTCACAATGAATTGATAGAGCAAAATGGAACCCGGCAAGAAACAGGGAGTGCTTGGTTATGGTTATGAGGGAACTTATTTTCTTGCCTTCCCTTTCTATGTTTCCTGGTAAAATACATGGGAAAATCCCATAGGAGGAAAATTCCACTTAGGATTAGGGTTAGGTCACTATGAATTCCTAGAGCAAAATGGACATCACCAACAAACTCGGAGTGCTTGAGTATGGTTAGGAGGGTGCTTACTTTTCTAGGCTGCACTATCTATGTTTCCTGGTAAAATTCAAGGAAAAATTCCATAGGAGGAAAATTCCACTTAGGGATAGATCAGAATGAACTAATAGAGCAAAATCGACATTGTCAACGAACTCGGAGTTCTTGGGTATAGTTAGGAGGGCACTTACTTTTCTAGGCTGACCTATCCATGTTTCCTGGTAAAATACATGGGAAAATCCCATAGGAGGAAAATTCCACTTAGAGTTAGGGTTAGGTCACCATGAATTGGTAGAGCAAAATGGACACCACCAAGAAACTCGGAGTGCTTGGGTATAGTTAGGAGGGCACTTACTTTTCTAGACTGACCGATCCATGTTTCCTGGTAAAATACATGGGAAAAATCCCATAAAAGGAAAATTCCACTGAGGGTTAGAGTTAAGTCACCATGAACTACTTGAGCAAAATGGACTCTGCCAACAAACTCGGAGTGCTTGTGTGTGCTTAGGATGGCACTTACTTTTCTAGGCTGCACTATGTTTCTTCGTAAAATACATAGGAAAATCACATAGGAGGAAAATTCCACTTAGGGTTAGAGTTAGGTCACAATGAACTGATAGAGCAAAATAGACACCGCTAACAAACTCGGAGTGCTTGGGTATTGTTAGGAAGGCCCTTATATTTCTAGGCTGCCGTATCTATGTTTCCTGATAAAAACATGGGGAAATACCATAGAAGGAAAATTCCACTTAGGGTTAGGGTTAGGTCACCATGAACTCATAGGGCAAAATGGAAACTGCCAATAAACTCAGAGTGCTTGTGTATGGTTAGGAGCGCACTTATTTTCTAGGCTTCCCTTTCTATGTTTCCTGATAAAATACATAGGAAAATCACATAGGAGGAAAATTCCACTTAGGTTTAGGGTTAGGTCACCATGAACTCCTAGAGCAAAGTTGAATCCGCCAACACACTCGGAGTGGTTGGGTATGGTTTGGAGGACGCTTACTTTTCTAGGCTGACTTATCTATGTTTCCTGGTAAAATACATGGGAAAATCCCATAGGAGGAAAATTCCACTTAGGGTTAGGGTTAGGTTACAATAAACTAATAGAGAAAAATGGACATCGCCAACAAACTCATAGTTCTTCGGTATAGTTAGGAGGGCACTTACTTTTCTAGGCTGACCTATCATGTTTCCTGGTAAAATACATGGGAAAATCCCATAAAAGGAAAATTCCACTTAGGGTTAGAGTTAAGTCACCATGAACTAATGGAGCAACATGGACACCGCCAACAAACTCGGAGTGCTTAGGTATAGTTAGTAGGGCACTTACTTTTCTAGGCTGATCTATCCATGTTTCCTGGTAAAATACATGGCACAAACCCCATAAAAGGAAAATTCCACTTAGGGTTCGAGATAAGTCACTATGAACTAATGGAGCAAAATGGACACCTCCAACAAACTCGGAGTGCTTGGGTATAGTTAGGAGGGCACTTACTTTTCTAGGCTGACCTATCCATTTTTCCTAGTAAAATACATGGAAAAATCCCATAGGAGGAAAATTCCACTTAGGGTTAGGGTTAGGTCAACATGAACTCATAGAGTAAAGTGAAAGGCGCCAACAAACTCGGAGTGCTTTGGTATGGTTAGGAGGGCACTTATTTTCTAGGCTTCCATTTCTATGTTTCCTCATAAAATACACGGGAAAATCCCATAGGAGGAAAATTCCACTTAGGGTTAGGGTTAGGTTACCAGGAACTCATAGAGCAAAGTGGAAGCTGCCAACAAACTCGGAGTTCTTAGGTAAGGTTAGGAGGGCACTTACTTTTCTAGGCTGACTTATCTATGTTTCCTGGTAAAATACATGGGAAAATCCCATAGGAGGAAAATTCCACTTAGGGTTAGAATTAGGTCACCATGAACTAATGGAGCAAAATGAACACCGACAACAAACTCGTAGTTCTTGGGTATAGTTAGGAGGGCAGTTACTTTTCTAGGCTGACCAATCCATGTTTCCTGGTAAAATACATGGGAAAATCCCACACGATCTAGGCTGATCTAGGCAGCACTATCTATGTTTCCTGGTAAAATACATGGCAAAATCCCATAGGAGGAAAATTCCACGTAGGGTTAGGGTTAGGTCACCATGAATTGGTAGAGCAAAATGGACACCACCAACAAACTCGGAGTGCTTGGGTATAATTAGGAGGGCACTTACTTTTCTAGGCTGACCAATCCATGTTTCCTGGTAAAATACATGGGAAAATCCCACACGATCTAGGCTGATCTATCCATGTTTCCTGGTAAAATACATGGCAAAAATCCCATAAAAGGAAAATTCCACTTAGGGTTAGAGTTAAGTCACCATGAACTCAAAGAGCAAAATGGACACTGCAAACAAGCTGGGAGTACTTGGGTATGATTAGGAGGGCACTTATTTTTCTAGGCTGCCCTATCTATGTTTCCTGATAAAAAACATGGCAAAATACCATAGAAGGAAAATTCCACTTAGGGTTAGGGTTAGGTCACCACGAATTCATAGAGCAAAATGGACACCAACAACAAACTCGGAGTGCTTGGGTATAGTTATGAGGGCACTTACTTTTCTAGGCTGACTTATCTATGTTTCCTGGTAAAATACATGGGAAAATCCCATAGGAGGAAAATTCCACTTAGGGTTAGAATTAGGTCACCATGAACTAATGGAGCAAAATGAACACCGACAACAAACTCGTAGTTCTTGGGTATAGTAAGGAGGGCACTTACTTTTCTAGGCTGACCTATTCATATTTCCTGGTAAAATACATGGGAAAATCCCATAGGAGTACAATTCCACTTAGGGTTAGGATTAGGTCACCATGAATTGGTAGTGCAAAATGGACACCACCAACAAACTCGGAGTGCTTGGGTATAGTTAGGAGGGCACTTACTTTTCTAGGTTGACCTATACATGTTTACTGGTAAAATACATGGGAAAATCCCACAGGAGGAAAATTCCACTTAGGGTTAGGATTAGGTTACCATGAACTAATGGAGCAAAATGGACACCGACAACAAACTCGTAGTTCTTGGGTATAGTTAGGAGGGCACTTACTTTTCTAGGCTGACCTATTCATGTTTCCTGGTAAAATACATGGGAAAATCCCATAGGAGGACAATTCCACTTAGGGTTAGGGTTAGGTCACCATGAACTCAAAGAGCAAAATGGACACTGCAAACAAGCTTGGAGTACTTGGGTATGATTAGGAGGGCACTTACTTTTCTAGGTTGACCTATCCATGTTTACTGGTAAAATACATGGGAAAATCCCACAAGATCTAGGCTGATCTATCCATGTTTCCTGGTAAAATACATGGCAAAAATCACATAAAAGGAAAATTCCACTTAGGGTTAGAGTTAAGTCACCATGAACTAATGGAGCAAAATGGACTCTGCCAACAAACTCGGAGTGCTTGAGTGTGCTTATGAGGGCACTTACTTTTCTAGGCTGCACTATGTTTCTTCGTAAAATACATAGGAAAATCACATAGGAGGAAAATTCCACTTAGGGTTAGGGTTAGGTCACAATGAACTGATAGAGCAAAATAGACACCGCTAACAAACTCGGAGTGCTTGGGTATTGTTAGGAAGGCCCTTATATTTCTAGGTTGCCCTATCTAGGTTTCCTGATAAAAAACATGGGAAAATACCATAGAAGGAAAATTCCACTTAGGGTTAGGGTTAGGTCACCATGAACTCAAAGAGCAAAATGGACACTGCAAACAAGCTTCGAGTACTTGGGTATGATTAGGAGGGCACTTACTTTTCTAGGCTGCCCTATCTATGTTTCCTGATAAAAAACAGGAGAAAATCCCATAGGAGGAAAATTCCACTTAGAGTTAGGGTTAGATTACCATGAACTCATAGGGCAAAATGGAAGCTGCCAATAAACTCGGAGTGCTAGTGTATGGTTAGTAGCGCACTTATTTTCTAGGCTTCCCTTTCTATGTTTCCTGATAAAATACATGGGAAAATCCCATAGGAGGAAAATTCCACTTAGGGTTAGCATTAGGTTACCATGAACTCATAGAGCAAAGTGGAAGCCGCCAACAAACTCGGAGTGCTTGGGTATGGTTAGGAGGGCACTTACTTTTCTAGGCTGACTTATCTATGTTTCCTGGTAAAATACATGGGAAAATCCCATAGGAGGAAAATTCCACTTAGGGTTAGGATTAGGTCACAATGAACTGATAGAGCAAAATGGACACCGGCAACAAACTGGGAGTGCTGGGTTATGGTTAGGAGGGAACTTATTTTCTAGCCTTCCCTTTCTATGTTTCCTGGAAAAATACATGGGAAAATCCCATAGGAGGAAAATTCCACTTAGGGTTAGGGTTAGGTCACTATGAACTCATAGAGCAAAATGGACATCGCCAACAAACTCGTAGTTCTTGAGTATAGTTAGGAGGGGACTTACTTTTCTAGGCTGCCCTATCTACGTTTCCTGGTAAAATACATGGGAAAATCCCATAGGAGGAAAATTCCACTTAGGGTTAGAGTTACGTCACCACGAATTCATAGAGCAAAATGGACACCACCAACAAACTCGGAGTGCTTGGGTATAGTTAGGAGGGCACTTACTTTTCTAGGCTTACGTATCTATGTTTCCTGGTAAAAGACATGGGAAAATCCCATAGGAGGAAAATTCCACTTAGGGTTAGAATTAGGTCACCATGAACTAATGGAGCAAAATGGACACCGACAACAAACTCGTAGTTCTTGGGTATAGTTAGGAGGGCACTTACTTTTCTAGGCTGACCTATTCATGTTTCCTGGTAAAATACATGGGAAAATCCCATAGGAGGACAATTCCACTTAGGGTTAGGATTAGGTCACCATGAACTGGTAGTGCAAAATGGACACCACCAACAAACTCGGAGTGCTTGGGTATAGTTAGGAGGGCACTTACTTTTCTAGGTTGACCTATCCATGTTTACTGGTAAAATACATGGGAAAATCCCACAGGATCTAAGCTGATCTATCCATGTTTCCTGGTAAAATACATGGCAAAAATCACATAAAAGGAAAATTCCACTTAGGGTTAGAGTTAAGTCACCATGAACTAATGGAGCAAAATGGACTCTGCCAACCAACTTGGAGTGCTTGAGTGTGCTTAGGAGGGCACTTACTTTTCTAGGCTGCACTATGTTTCTTCGTAAAATAAATAGGAAAATCACATAGGAGGAAAATTCCACTTAGGGTTAGGGTTAGGTCACAATGAACTGATAGAGCAAAATAGACACCGCTAACAAACTCGGAGTGCTTGGGTATTGTTAGGAAGGCCCTTATATTTCTAGGTTGCCCTATCTAGGTTTCCTGATAAAAAACATGGGAAAATACCATAGAAGGAAAATTCCACTTAGGGTTAGGGTTAGGTCACCATGAACTCAAAGAGCAAAATGGACACTGCAAACAAGCTTCGAGTACTTGGGTATGATTAGGAGGGCACTTACTTTTCTAGGCTGCCCTATCTATGTTTCCTGATAAAAAACAGGAGAAAATCCCATAGGAGGAAAATTCCACTTAGAGTTAGGGTTAGATTACCATGAACTCATAGGGCAAAATGGAAGCTGCCAATAAACTCGGAGTGCTAGTGTATGGTTAGTAGCGCACTTATTTTCTAGGCTTCCCTTTCTATGTTTCCTGATAAAATACATGGGAAAATCCCATAGGAGGAAAATTCCACTTAGGGTTAGCATTAGGTTACCATGAACTCATAGAGCAAAGTGGAAGCCGCCAACAAACTCGGAGTGCTTGGGTATGGTTAGGAGGGCACTTACTTTTCTTGGCTGACTTATCTATGTTTCCTGGTAAAATACATGGGAAAATCCCATAGGAGGAAAATTCCACTTAGGGTTAGGGTTAGGTCACAATGAACTGATAGAGCAAAATGGACACCGGCAACAAACTGGGAGTGCTGGGTTATGGTTAGGAGGGAACTTATTTTCTAGCCTTCCCTTTCTATGTTTCCTGGAAAAATACATGGGAAAATCCCATAGGAGGAAAATTCCACTTAGGGTTAGGGTTAGGTCACTATGAACTCATAGAGCAAAATGGACATCGCCAACAAACTCGTAGTTCTTGAGTATAGTTAGGAGGGGACTTACTTTTCTAGGCTGCCCTATCTATGTTTCCTGGTAAAATACATGGGAAAATCCCATAGGAGGAAAATTCCACTTAGGGTTAGAGTTACGTCACCACGAATTCATAGAGCAAAATGGACACCACCAACAAACTCGGAGTGCTTGGGTATAGTTAGGAGGGCACTTACTTTTCTAGGCTTACTTATCTATGTTTCCTGGTAAAATACATGGGAAAATCCCATAGGAGGAAAATTCCACTTAGGGTTAGAATTAGGTCACCATGAACTAATGGAGCAAAATGGACACCGACAACAAACTCGTAGTTCTTGGGTATAGTTAGGAGGGCACTTACTTTTCTAGGCTGACCTATTCATGTTTCCTGGTAAAATACATGGGAAAATCCCATAGGAGGACAATTCCACTTAGGGTTAGGATTAGGTCACCATGAACTGGTAGTGCAAAATGGACACCACCAACAAACTCGGAGTGCTTGGGTATAGTTAGGAGGGCACTTACTTTTCTAGGTTGACCTATCCATGTTTACTGGTAAAATACATGGGAAAATCCCACAGGATCTAAGCTGATCTATCCATGTTTCCTGGTAAAATACATGGCAAAAATCACATAAAAGGAAAATTCCACTTAGGGTTAGAGTTAAGTCACCATGAACTAATGGAGCAAAATGGACTCTGCCAACCAACTTGGAGTGCTTGAGTGTGCTTAGGAGGGCACTTACTTTTCTAGGCTGCACTATGTTTCTTCGTAAAATAAATAGGAAAATCACATAGGAGGAAAATTCCACTTAGGGTTAGGGTTAGGTCACAATGAACTGATAGAGCAAAATAGACACCGCTAACAAACTCGGAGTGCTTGGGTATTGTTAGGAAGGCCCTTATATTTCTAGGTTGCCCTATCTAGGTTTCCTGATAAAAAACATGGGAAAATACCATAGAAGGAAAATTCCACTTAGGGTTAGGGTTAGGTCACCATGAACTCAAAGAGCAAAATGGACACTGCAAACAAGCTTCGAGTACTTGGGTATGATTAGGAGGGCACTTACTTTTCTAGGCTGCCCTATCTATGTTTCCTGATAAAAAACAGGAGAAAATCCCATAGGAGGAAAATTCCACTTAGAGTTAGGGTTAGATTACCATGAACTCATAGGGCAAAATGGAAGCTGCCAATAAACTCGGAGTGCTAGTGTATGGTTAGTAGCGCACTTATTTTCTAGGCTTCCCTTTCTATGTTTCCTGATAAAATACATGGGAAAATCCCATAGGAGGAAAATTCCACTTAGGGTTAGCATTAGGTTACCATGAACTCATAGAGCAAAGTGGAAGCCGCCAACAAACTCGGAGTGCTTGGGTATGGTTAGGAGGGCACTTACTTTTCTTGGCTGACTTATCTATGTTTCCTGGTAAAATACATGGGAAAATCCCATAGGAGGAAAATTCCACTTAGGGTTAGGATTAGGTCACAATGAACTGATAGAGCAAAATGGACACCGGCAACAAACTGGGAGTGCTGGGTTATGGTTAGGAGGGAACTTATTTTCTAGCCTTCCCTTTCTATGTTTCCTGGTAAAATACATGGAAAAATCCCATAGGAGGAAAATTCCACTTAGGATTAGGGTTAGGTCACTATGAATTCCTAGAGCAAAATGGACATCACCAACAAACTCGGAGTGCTTGAGTATGGTTAGGAGGGCGTTTACTTTTCTAGGCTGCACTATCTATGTTTCCTGGTAAAATTCATGGAAAAATCCCATAGGAGGAAAATTCCACTTAGGGATAGATCAGAATGAACTAATAGAGCAAAATGGACATTGCCAACGAACTCGGAGTTCTTGGGTATAGTTAGGAGGGCACTTACTTTTCTAGGCTGACCTATCCATGTTTCCTGGTAAAATACATGGGAAAATCCCATAGGAGGAAAATTCCACTTAGAGTTAGGGTTAGGTCACCATGAATTGGTAGAGCAAAATGGACACCACCAAGAAACTCGGAGTGCTTGGGTATAGTTAGGAGGGCACTTACTTTTCTAGACTGACCGATCCATGTTTCCTGGTAAAATACATGGGAAAAATCCCATAAAAGGAAAATTCCACTTAGGGTTAGAGTTAAGTCACCATGAACTACTTGAGCAAAATGGACTCTGCCAACAAACTCGGAGTGCTTGTGTGTGCTTAGGATGGCACTTACTTTTCTAGGCTGCACTATGTTTCTTCGTAAAATACATAGGAAAATCACATAGGAGGAAAATTCCACTTAGGGTTAGAGTTAGGTCACAATGAACTGATAGAGCAAAATAGACACCGCTAACAAACTCGGAGTGCTTGGGTATTGTTAGGAAGGCCCTTATATTTCTAGGCTGCCGTATCTATGTTTCCTGATAAAAACATGGGGAAATACCATAGAAGGAAAATTCCACTTAGGGTTAGGGTTAGGTCACCATGAACTCATAGGGCAAAATGGAAACTGCCAATAAACTCAGAGTGCTTGTGTATGGTTAGGAGCGCACTTATTTTCTAGGCTTCCCTTTCTATGTTTCCTGATAAAATACATAGGAAAATCACATAGGAGGAAAATTCCACTTAGGTTTAGGGTTAGGTCACCATGAACTCCTAGAGCAAAGTTGAATCCGCCAACACACTCGGAGTGGTTGGGTATGGTTTGGAGGACGCTTACTTTTCTAGGCTGACTTATCTATGTTTCCTGGTAAAATACATGGGAAAATCCCATAGGAGGAAAATTCCACTTAGGGTTAGGGTTAGGTTACAATAAACTAATAGAGAAAAATGGACATCGCCAACAAACTCATAGTTCTTCGGTATAGTTAGGAGGGCACTTACTTTTCTAGGCTGACCTATCATGTTTCCTGGTAAAATACATGGGAAAATCCCATAAAAGGAAAATTCCACTTAGGGTTAGAGTTAAGTCACCATGAACTAATGGAGCAACATGGACACCGCCAACAAACTCGGAGTGCTTAGGTATAGTTAGTAGGGCACTTACTTTTCTAGGCTGATCTATCCATGTTTCCTGGTAAAATACATGGCACAAACCCCATAAAAGGAAAATTCCACTTAGGGTTCGAGATAAGTCACTATGAACTAATGGAGCAAAATGGACACCTCCAACAAACTCGGAGTGCTTGGGTATAGTTAGGAGGGCACTTACTTTTCTAGGCTGACCTATCCATTTTTCCTAGTAAAATACATGGAAAAATCCCATAGGAGGAAAATTCCACTTAGGGTTAGGGTTAGGTCAACATGAACTCATAGAGTAAAGTGAAAGGCGCCAACAAACTCGGAGTGCTTTGGTATGGTTAGGAGGGCACTTATTTTCTAGGCTTCCATTTCTATGTTTCCTCATAAAATACACGGGAAAATCCCATAGGAGGAAAATTCCACTTAGGGTTAGGGTTAGGTTACCAGGAACTCATAGAGCAAAGTGGAAGCTGCCAACAAACTCGGAGTTCTTAGGTAAGGTTAGGAGGGCACTTACTTTTCTAGGCTGACTTATCTATGTTTCCTGGTAAAATACATGGGAAAATCCCATAGGAGGAAAATTCCACTTAGGCTTAGGGTTAGGTCACTATGAACTCATAGAGCAAAATGGACATCACCAACAAACTCGGAGTGCTTGAGTATGGTTAGGAGTGCACTTACTTTTCTAGCAGCACTATCTATGTTTCCTGGTAAAATACATGGGAAAATCCCATAGAAGGAAAATTCCACTTAGGGTTAGGGTTAGGTCACCATGAATTGATAGAGCAAAATGGACACCACCAACAAACTCGTAGTTCTTGGGTATAGTTAGGAGGGCACTTACTTTTCTAGGCTGACCTATCCATGTTTCCTGGTAAAATACATGGGAAAATCCCATAGGAGGAAAATTCCACTTAGGGTTAGAATTAGGTCACCATGAACTAATGGAGCAAAGTGGACACCGCCAACAAACTCATAGTTCTTGGGTATAGTTAGGAGGGCAGTTACTTTTCTAGGCTGACCAATCCATGTTTCCTGGTAAAATACATGGGAAAATCCCACACGATCTAGGCTGATCTAGGCAGCACTATCTATGTTTCCTGGTAAAATACATGGGAAAATCCCATAGGAGGAAAATTCCACGTAGGGTTAGGGTTAGGTCACCATGAATTGGTAGAGCAAAATGGACACCACCAACAAACTCGGAGTGCTTGGGTATAATTAGGAGGGCACTTACTTTTCTAGGCTGACCAATCCATGTTTCCTGGTAAAATACATGGGAAAATCCCACACGATCTAGGCTGATCTATCCATGTTTCCTGGTAAAATACATGGCAAAAATCCCATAAAAGGAAAATTCCACTTAGGGTTAGAGTTAAGTCACCATGAACTCAAAGAGCAAAATGGACACTGCAAACAAGCTGGGAGTACTTGGGTATGATTAGGAGGGCACTTATTTTTCTAGGCTGCCCTATCTATGTTTCCTGATAAAAAACATGGCAAAATACCATAGAAGGAAAATTCCACTTAGGGTTAGGGTTAGGTCACCACGAATTCATAGAGCAAAATGGACACCAACAACAAACTCGGAGTGCTTGGGTATAGTTATGAGGGCACTTACTTTTCTAGGCTGACTTATCTATGTTTCCTGGTAAAATACATGGGAAAATCCCATAGGAGGAAAATTCCACTTAGGGTTAGAATTAGGTCACCATGAACTAATGGAGCAAAATGAACACCGACAACAAACTCGTAGTTCTTGGGTATAGTAAGGAGGGCACTTACTTTTCTAGGCTGACCTATTCATATTTCCTGGTAAAATACATGGGAAAATCCCATAGGAGTACAATTCCACTTAGGGTTAGGATTAGGTCACCATGAATTGGTAGTGCAAAATGGACACCACCAACAAACTCGGAGTGCTTGGGTATAGTTAGGAGGGCACTTACTTTTCTAGGTTGACCTATACATGTTTACTGGTAAAATACATGGGAAAATCCCACAGGAGGAAAATTCCACTTAGGGTTAGGATTAGGTTACCATGAACTAATGGAGCAAAATGGACACCGACAACAAACTCGTAGTTCTTGGGTATAGTTAGGAGGGCACTTACTTTTCTAGGCTGACCTATTCATGTTTCCTGGTAAAATACATGGGAAAATCCCATAGGAGGACAATTCCACTTAGGGTTAGGGTTAGGTCACCATGAACTCAAAGAGCAAAATGGACACTGCAAACAAGCTTGGAGTACTTGGGTATGATTAGGAGGGCACTTACTTTTCTAGGCTGCCCTATCTATGTTTCCTGATAAAAAACAGGAGAAAATCCCAAAGGAGGAAAATTCCACTTAGAGTTAGGGTTAGATTACGATGAACTCATAGGGCAAAATGGAAGCTGCCAATAAACTCGGAGTGCTAGTGTATGGTTAGTAGCGCACTTATTTTCTAGGCTTCCCTTTCTATGTTTCCTGATAAAATACATGGGAAAATCCCATAGGAGGAAAATTCCACTTAGGGTTAGGATTAGGTTACCATGAACTCATAGAGCAAAGTGGAAGCCGCCAACAAACTCGGAGTGCTTGGGTATGGTTAGGAGGGCACTTACTTTTCTTGGCTGACTTATCTATGTTTCCTGGTAAAATACATGGGAAAATCCCATAGGAGGAAAATTCCACTTAGGGTTAGGATTAGGTCACAATGAACTGATAGAGCAAAATGGACACCGGCAACAAACTGGGAGTGCTGGGTTATGGTTAGGAGGGAACTTATTTTCTAGCCTTCCCTTTCTATGTTTCCTGGAAAAATACATGGGAAAATCCCATAGGAGGAAAATTCCACTTAGGGTTAGGGTTAGGTCACTATGAACTCATAGAGCAAAATGGACATCGCCAACAAACTCGTAGTTCTTGAGTATAGTTAGGAGGGGACTTACTTTTCTAGGCTGCCCTATCTATGTTTCCTGGTAAAATACATGGGAAAATCCAATAGGAGGAAAATTCCACTTAGGGTTAGGGTTAGGTCACCATGAACTCATAGAGCAAAATTGACACCCAACAAACTCGTAGTGCTTGGGTATGGTTAGGAGGGCTTACTTTTCTAGGCTGCTATCTATGTTTCCTGGTAAAATACATGGGAAAATCCATAGGAGGAAAATTCCACTTAGGGTTAGAATTAGGTCCCCATGAATTCATAGAGCAAAATGGACAGCGCCAACAAATGAGGAGTGCTTGGGTATAGTTAGGAGGGCACTTACTTTTCTAGGCTGCCTATCTCATGTTTCCTGGTAAAATACATGGGAAAATCCCATAGGAGGACAATTCCACTTAGGGTTAGGATTAGGTCACCATGAATTGGTAGTGCAAAATGGACACCAAAACAAACTCGGAGGCTTGGGTATAGTTAGGAGGGCACTTACTTTTCTAGGTTGACCTATCCATGTTTACTGGTAAAATACATGGGAAAATCCCACAGGATCTAAGCTGATCTATCCATGTTTCCTGGTAAAATACATGGCAAAAATCACATAAAAGGAAAATTCCACTTAGGGTTAGAGTTAAGTCACCATGAACTAATGGAGCAAAATGGACTCTGCCAACAAACTCGGAGTGCTTGAGTGTGCTTAGGAGGGCACTTACTTTTCTAGGCTGCACTATGTTTCTTCGTAAAATACATAGGAAAATCACATAGGAGGAAAATTCCACTTAGGGTTAGGGTTAGGTCACAATGAACTGATAGAGCAAAATAGACACCGCTAACAAACTCGGAGTGCTTGGGTATTGTTAGGAAGGCCCTTATATTTCTAGGTTGCCCTATCTAGGTTTCCTGATAAAAAACATGGGAAAATACCATAGAAGGAAAATTCCACTTAGGGTTAGGGTTAGGTCACCATGAACTCAAAGAGCAAAATGGACACTGCAAACAAGCTTCGAGTACTTGGGTATGATTAGGAGGGCGCTTACTTTTCTAGGCTGCCCTATCTATGTTTCCTGATAAAAAACAGGAGAAAATCCCATAGGAGGAAAATTCCACTTAGAGTTAGGGTTAGATTACCATGAACTCATAGGGCAAAATGGAAGCTGCCAATAAACTCGGAGTGCTAGTGTATGGTTAGTAGCGCACTTATTTTCTAGGCTTCCCTTTCTATGTTTCCTGGTAAAATACATGGGAAAATCCCATAGGAGGACAATTCCACTTAGGGTTAGGATTAGGTCACCATGAACTGGTAGTGCAAAATGGACACCACCAACAAACTCGGAGTGCTTGGGTATAGTTAGGAGGGCACTTACTTTTCTAGGTTGACCTATCCATGTTTACTGGTAAAATACATGGGAAAATCCCACAGGATCTAAGCTGATCTATCCATGTTTCCTGGTAAAATACATGGCAAAAATCACATAAAAGGAAAATTCCACTTAGGGTTAGAGTTAAGTCACCATGAACTAATGGAGCAAAATGGACTCTGCCAACCAACTTGGAGTGCTTGAGTGTGCTTAGGAGGGCACTTACTTTTCTAGGCTGCACTATGTTTCTTCGTAAAATAAATAGGAAAATCACATAGGAGGAAAATTCCACTTAGGGTTAGGGTTAGGTCACAATGAACTGATAGAGCAAAATAGACACCGCTAACAAACTCGGAGTGCTTGGGTATTGTTAGGAAGGCCCTTATATTTCTAGGTTGCCCTATCTAGGTTTCCTGATAAAAAACATGGGAAAATACCATAGAAGGAAAATTCCACTTAGGGTTAGGGTTAGGTCACCATGAACTCAAAGAGCAAAATGGACACTGCAAACAAGCTTCGAGTACTTGGGTATGATTAGGAGGGCACTTACTTTTCTAGGCTGCCCTATCTATGTTTCCTGATAAAAAACAGGAGAAAATCCCATAGGAGGAAAATTCCACTTAGAGTTAGGGTTAGATTACCATGAACTCATAGGGCAAAATGGAAGCTGCCAATAAACTCGGAGTGCTAGTGTATGGTTAGTAGCGCACTTATTTTCTAGGCTTCCCTTTCTATGTTTCCTGATAAAATACATGGGAAAATCCCATAGGAGGAAAATTCCACTTAGGGTTAGCATTAGGTTACCATGAACTCATAGAGCAAAGTGGAAGCCGCCAACAAACTCGGAGTGCTTGGGTATGGGTAGGAGGGCACTTACTTTTCTTGGCTGACTTATCTATGTTTCCTGGTAAAATACATGGGAAAATCCCATAGGAGGAAAATTCCACTTAGGGTTAGGATTAGGTCACAATGAACTGATAGAGCAAAATGGACACCGGCAACAAACTGGGAGTGCTGGGTTATGGTTAGGAGGGAACTTATTTTCTAGCCTTCCCTTTCTATGTTTCCTGGTAAAATACATGGAAAAATCCCATAGGAGGAAAATTCCACTTAGGATTAGGGTTAGGTCACTATGAATTCCTAGAGCAAAATGGACATCACCAACAAACTCGGAGTGCTTGAGTATAGTTAGAGGGGATTACTTTTCTAGTCTGCCCCTATTACGTTTCCTGGTAAAATACATGGAAAATCCCAATATGAGGAAAATTCCCTTAGGGTTTAGAGGTACGTCACCACGAATTCATAGGAGCAAAATGGACACCACCAACAAACTCGGAGTGCTGGGGTATAGTTAGGAGGGGCACTTACTTTTCTAGGCTTAATTATCTATAGTTTCCTGGTAAAAATACATGGGAAAATCCCTATAGGAGGAAATTCCACTTAGGGTTAGAATTAGGTCACCATGAACTAATGGAGCAAAAGGGACACCGACAACAAACTCGTAGTTCTTGGGTATAGTTAGGAGGGCACTTACTTACTTTTCTAGGCTGACCTATTCATGTTTCCTGGTAAAATACATGGGAAAATCCCATAGGAGGACAATTCCACTTAGGGTTAGGATTAGGTCACCATGAATTGGTAGTGCAAAATGGACACCACCAACAAACTCGGAGTGCTTGGGTATAGTTAGGAGGGCACTTACTTTTCTAGGTTGACCTATCCATGTTTACTGGTAAAATACATGGGAAAATCCCACAAGATCTAGGCTGATCTATCCATGTTTCCTGGTAAAATACATGGCAAAAATCACATAAAAGGAAAATTCCACTTAGGGTTAGAGTTAAGTCACCATGAACTAATGGAGCAAAATGGACTCTGCCAACAAACTCGGAGTGCTTGAGTGTGCTTATGAGGGCACTTACTTTTCTAGGCTGCACTATGTTTCTTCGTAAAATACATAGGAAAATCACATAGGAGGAAAATTCCACTTAGGGTTAGGGTTAGGTCACAATGAACTGATAGAGCAAAATAGACACCGCTAACAAACTCGGAGTGCTTGGGTATTGTTAGGAAGGCCCTTATATTTCTAGGTTGCCCTATCTAGGTTTCCTGATAAAAAACATGGGAAAATACCATAGAAGGAAAATTCCACTTAGGGTTAGGGTTAGGTCACCATGAACTCAAAGAGCAAAATGGACACTGCAAACAAGCTTCGAGTACTTGGGTATGATTAGGAGGGCACTTACTTTTCTAGGCTGCCCTATCTATGTTTCCTGATAAAAAACAGGAGAAAATCCCATAGGAGGAAAATTCCACTTAGAGTTAGGGTTAGATTACCATGAACTCATAGGGCAAAATGGAAGCTGCCAATAAACTCGGAGTGCTAGTGTATGGTTAGTAGCGCACTTATTTTCTAGGCTTCCCTTTCTATGTTTCCTGATAAAATACATGGGAAAATCCCATAGGAGGAAAATTCCACTTAGGGTTAGCATTAGGTTACCATGAACTCATAGAGCAAAGTGGAAGCCGCCAACAAACTCGGAGTGCTTGGGTATGGTTAGGAGGGCACTTACTTTTCTTGGCTGACTTATCTATGTTTCCTGGTAAAATACATGGGAAAATCCCATAGGAGGAAAATTCCACTTAGGGTTAGGGTTAGGTCACCATGAACTGATAGAGCAAAATGGACACCGGCAACAAACTGGGAGTGCTGGGTTATGGTTAGGAGGGAACTTATTTTCTAGCCTTCCCTTTCTATGTTTCCTGGAAAAATACATGGGAAAATCCCATAGGAGGAAAATTCCACTTAGGGTTAGGGTTAGGTCACTATGAACTCATAGAGCAAAATGGACATCGCCAACAAACTCGTAGTTCTTGAGTATAGTTAGGAGGGGACTTACTTTTCTAGGCTGCCCTTCTATTTTCCTGATAAAAAACAGGCAGAAAATCTCCATAGGAGCAAAATTCCACTTAGAGTTAGGGTTAGGTTACACATGAACTCATAGGGCAAAATGGAAGCTGCCAATAAACTCAGAGTGCTTGTGTATGGTTAGGAGCGCACTTATTTTCTAGGCTTCCCTTTCTATGTTTCCTGATAAAATACCTGGGAAAATCCCATAGGAGGAAAATTCCACTTAGGGTTAGGGTTAGGTCACCATGAAGATAGAGCAAAATGGACACTGCCAACAAACTCGGAGTGCTTGGGTATGGTTAGGAGGGCACTTACTTTTCTAGGCTGACTATCTATGTTTCCTGGTAAAATACATGGGAAAATACCATAGGAGGAAAATTCCACTTAGGGTTAGGGTTAGGTCACCATGAATTGATAGAGCAAAATGGACACCACCAACAAACTCAGAGTGCTTGGTTATAGTTAGGAGGTCACTTAATTTTTAGGCTGATCTATCCATGTTTCCTGGTAAAATACATGGGAAAATCCCATAAAAGGAAAATTTCTCTTAGGGTTAGGGTTGGTTCACAATGAACTGATAGAGCAAAATAGACACCGCTAACAAACTCGGAGTGCTTGGGTATTGTTAGGAAGGCCCTTATATTTCTAGGTTGCCTATCTATGTTTACCTGATAAAAAACATGGGAAAATACCATAGAAGGAAAATTCCACTTAGGTTAGGGTTAGGTCACCATGAACTCAAAGAGCAAAATGGACACTGCAAACAAGCTTGGAGTACTTGGGTATGATTAGGAGGGCACTTACTTTTCTAGGCTGCACCTATCTATGTTTTCCTGATAAAAAACAGGAGAAAATCCCATAGGAGGAAAATTCCACTGAGAGTTAGGGTTAGGTTACCATGAACTCATAGGGAAAAATGGAAGCTGCCAATAAACTCGGAGTGCTTGTGTATGGTTACGAGCGCACTTATTTTCTAGTCTTCGCTTTCTATGTTTCCTGATAAAATACATGGGAAAATCCCATAGGAGGAAAATTCCACTTAGGATTAGGGTGAGGTCACAAAGAACTCATAGAGCAAAATGGACTCTGCCAACAAACTCGGAGTGCTTGAGTATGGTTAGGAGGGCACTTACTTTTCTAGCCTGACTTATCTATGTTTCCTGGTAAAATACATGGGAAAATACCATAGGAGAAAAATTCCACTTAGGGTTAGGGTTAGGTCACCATGAATTGATAGAGCAAAATGGACACCACCAACAAACTCAGAGTGCTTAGGTATAGTTAGGAGGGTACTTACTTTTCTTGGCTTCCCTATCTATGTTTCCTGGTAAAATACATGCAAAAATCCCATAAAAGGAAAATTTCTCTTAGGGGTAAGGTTAGGTCACAATGAACTGATAGAGCAAAATGGACAGAGCCAACAAACTCGGAGTGCTTGGGTATAGTTAGGAGGACACTTACTTCTCTAGGCTGACCTATCCATGTTTCCTGGTAAAATACATGGGAAAATCCCATAGGAGGAAAATCAACTTAGGGTTAGGTCACCATGAATTGATAGAGCAAATTGGACACCACCAACAAACTCGGAGTGCTTGGGTATAGTTAGGAGGGCACTTAATTTTTAGGCTGATCTATCCATGTTTCCTGGTAAAATACATGGGAAAATCCCATAAAAGGAAATTTTCTCTTAGGGTTAGGGTTGGTTCACAATGAACTGATAGAGCAAAATGGACACCGCCAACAAACTCGGAGTGCTTGGGTATCGTTAGGAGGGCAGTTACTTTTCTAGGCTGCCCTATCTATGTTTCCTGGTAAAATGCATGGGAAAATCTGATAGCAGGAAAGTTCCACTTAGGGTTAGGTCACCATGAACTTATAGAGCAAAATGGACACCGCTAACAAACTCAGAGTGCTTGAGTATGGTTAGGAGGGCACTTATTTTCTAGGCTTACCTTTCTATGTTTCCTGATAAAATTTATGGGAAAATCCCATAGGAGAAAAATTCCACTTAGGGTTAGGGTTAGGTTACCATGAACACATAGAGCAAAGTGGAAGCCGCCAACAAACTCGGAGTGCTTGGGTATTCTTAGGAGGGCAGTTATTTTCTAGGCTGACTTATCTATGTTTCCTGGTAAAATACATTGGAAAATCCCAAAGGAGGAAAATTCCACTTAGGGTTAGGTTTAGGTTACCATGAACTCATAGAGCAAAGTGGAAGCCGCCAACAAACTCGGAGTGCTTGGGTATGGTTAGGAGGGCACTTACTTTTCTAGGCTGACTTATCTATGTTTCCTGATAAAATAAATGGGAAAATCCCATCGGAGGAAAATTCCACTTAGGGTTAGAGTTAGGTCACAATGAACTGATAGAGCAAAATGGACACCGTTAACAAACTCGGAGTGCTTGGGTATTGTTAGGAAGGCCCTTATATTTCTAGGCTGCCCTATCTATGTTACCTGATAAAAAAAAAGGAGAAAATCCCATAGGAGGAAAATTCCACTTAGGGTTAGGGTTAGGTTACCATGAACACATAGAGCAAAGTGGAAGCCGCCAACAAATTCGGAGTGCTTGGGTATGCTTAGGAGGGCACTTATTTTCTAGGCTGACTTATCTATGTTTCCTGGTAAAATACATTGGAAAATCCCAAAGGAGGAAAATTCCACTTAGGGTTAGGTTTAGGTTACCATGAACTCATAGAGCAAAGTGGAAGCCGCCAACAAACTCGGAGTGCTTGAGTATGGTTAGTAGGGCACTTATTTTCTAGGCTTACCTTTCTATGTTTCCTGATAAAATTTATGGGAAAATCTCATAGGAGAAAAATTCCACTTACGGTTAGGGTTAGGTCACCATGAACACATAGAGCAAAGTGGAAGCCGCCAACAAATTCGGAGTGCTTGGGTATGCTTAGGAGGGCACTTATTTTCTAGGCTGACTTATCTATGTTTCCTGGTAAAATACATTGGAAAATCCCATAGGAGGAAAATTCCACTTAGGGTTAGGGTTAGGTTACCATGAACACATAGAGCAAAGTGGAAGCCGCCAACAAATTCGGAGTGCTTGGGTATGCTTAGGAGGGCACTTATTTTCTAGGCTGACTTATCTGTGTTTCCTGGTAAAATACATTGGAAAATCCCAAAGGAGGAAAATTCCACTTACGGTTACGGTTAGGTTACCATGAACTCATAGAGCAAAGTGGAAGCCGCCAACAATCTCGGAGTGCTTGGGTATGGTTAGGAGGGCACTTACTTTTCTAGGCTGACTTATCTATGTTTCCTGATAAAATAAATGGGAAAATCCCATCGGAGGAAAATTCCACTTAGGGTTAGAGTTAGGTCACAATGAACTGATAGATCAAAATGGACACCGTTAACAAACTCGGAGTTCTTGGATATTGTTAGGAAGGCCCTTATATTTCTAGGCTGCCCTATCAATGTTTCCTGATAAAAAACAGGAGGAAATCCCATAGGAGGAAAATTCCATGTAGAGTTAGGGGTAGGTTACCATGAACTCTTAGGGCAAAATGGAAGCTGCCAACAAACTCGGAGTGCTTGGGTATTCTTAGGAGGGCACTTATTTTCTAGGCTTCCCTTTCTATGTTTCCTGATAAAATACATGGGAAAATCCCATAGGAGGAAAATTCCACTTAGGGTTAGGTCACAATGAACTCATAGAGCAAAATGGAAGCCGCCAACAAACTCGGAGTGCTTGAGTATGGTTAGGAGGGCACTTACTTTTCTAGGCTGCCCTATCTATGTTTCCTGGTAAAATACATTGGAAAATCCCATAGGAGGAAAATTCCACTTAGGGATAGGTCACAATAGATTAATAGAGCAAAATGGACATCGCCAACAAACTCGGAGTTCTTGGGTATAGTTAGGAGGGCACTTACTTTTCTAGGCTGACCTATCTACATGTCCTGGTAAAATACATGCGGAAATCCCATAGGAGGAAAATTCCACTTACGGTTATGGTTAGGTCAAAATGAAGTCATAGAGCAAAATGGAAACCGCCAACAAACTCGGAGTGCTTGAGTATGGTTAGGAGGACCCTTACTTTTCTAGGCTGACTTATCTATGTTTCCTGATAAAATAAATGGGAAAATCCCATCGGAGGAAAATTCCACTTACGGATAGGTCAGAATGAACTAATAGAGCAAAATGGACATCGCCAACAAACTCGGAGTGCTTGGGTATCGTTAGGAGGGCAGTTACTTTTCTAGGCTGCCCTATCTATGTTTCCTGGTAAAATACATGGGAAAATCTGATAGGAGGAAAGTTCCACTTAGGGTTAGGTCACCATGAACTTATAGAAGAAAATGGACACCGCTAATAAACTGAGAGTGCTTGAGTATGGTTAGGAGGGGACTTATTTTCTAGGCTTACCTTTCTATGTTTCCTGATAAAATTCATGGGAAAATCCCATAGTAGAAAAATTCCACTTAGGGTTAGGGTTAGGTTACCATGAACACATAGAGCAAAGTGGAAGCCGCCAACAAATTCGGAGTGCTTGGGTATGCTTAGGAGGGCACTTATTTTCTAGGCTGACTTATCTGTGTTTCCTGGTAAAATACATTGGAAAATCCCAAAGGAGGAAAATTCCACTTACGGTTACGGTTAGGTTACCATGAACTCATAGAGCAAAGTGGAAGCCGCCAACAATCTCGGAGTGCTTGGGTATGGTTAGGAGGGCACTTACTTTTCTAGGCTGACTTATCTATGTTTCCTGATAAAATAAATGGGAAAATCCCATCGGAGGAAAATTCCACTTAGGGTTAGAGTTAGGTCACAATGAACTGATAGATCAAAATGGACACCGTTAACAAACTCGGAGTTCTTGGATATTGTTAGGAAGGCCCTTATATTTCTAGGCTGCCCTATCAATGTTTCCTGATAAAAAACAGGAGGAAATCCCATAGGAGGAAAATTCCATGTAGAGTTAGGGGTAGGTTACCATGAACTCTTAGGGCAAAATGGAAGCTGCCAACAAACTCGGAGTGCTTGGGTATTCTTAGGAGGGCACTTATTTTCTAGGCTTCCCTTTCTATGTTTCCTGATAAAATACATGGGAAAATCCCATAGGAGGAAAATTCCACTTAGGGTTAGGTCACAATGAACTCATAGAGCAAAATGGAAGCCGCCAACAAACTCGGAGTGCTTGAGTATGGTTAGGAGGGCACTTACTTTTCTAGGCTGCCCTATCTATGTTTCCTGGTAAAATACATTGGAAAATCCCATAGTTGGAAAATTCCACTTAGGGATAGGTCACAATAGACTAATAGAGCAAAATGGAAATCGCCAACAAACTCGGAGTTCTTGGGTATAGTTAGGAGGGCACTTTCTTTTCTAGGCTGACCTATGTACATGTCCTGGTAAAATACATGCGGAAATCCCATAGGAGGAAAATTACACTTAGGGTTAGGTCACCATGAACTCATAGAGCAAAGTGGAAGCCGCCAACAAACTCGGAGTGCTTTGGTATGGTTTGGAGGGCACTTATTTTCTAGGCTTCCCTTTCTATGTTTCCTGATAAAATACACGGGAAAATCCCATAGGAGGAAAATTCCACTTAGGGTAAGGGATAGGTGACCATGAATTGGTAGAGCAAAATGGACACCACCAACAAGCTCGGAGTGCTTTTGTATGGTTAGGAGGGCACTTACTTTTCTAGGCTGCCCTATCTATGTTTCCTGATAAAATACATGGGAAAATCCCATAGGAGGAAAATTACACTTAGGGATAGGTCAGAATGAACTAATAGAGCAAAATGGACATCGCCAACAAACTCGGAGTTCTTGGGTATAGTTAGGAGGGCACTTACTTTTCTAGGCTGACCTATCCATGTTTCCTGGTAAAATACATGGGAAAATCATGTAGGAGGAAAATTCCACTTAGGGTTAGGGTTAGGTCACCATGAATTGGTAGAGCAAAATGGACACCACCAACGAACTCGTAGTTCTTGGGTATAGTTAGTAGGGCACTTACTTTTCTAGGCTGACCTATCTATATGTCCTGTTAAAATATATGCGGAAATCCCATAGGAGGAAAATTCCACTTAGGCTTAGGGTTAGGTCACAAAGAACTTATAGAACAAAATGGATTCTGCCAACAAACTCGGAGTGCTTGGCTGTGCTTAGGAGGGCACTTACTTTTCTAGGCTGCACTATGTGTCTTCGTAAAATACATAGGAAAATCACATAGGAGGAAAATTCCACTTAGGGTTAGGTTTAGGTCACCATGAATTGATATAGCAAAATGGACACTGCTAACAAACTCGGAGTGCTTGGGTATAGTTAGTGGGACACTTACTTTTCTAGGCTGATTTATCTATGTTTCCTGGTAAAATACATGGGAAAATCCCATAGGAGGAAAAATCCACTTAGGGTTAGGGTTAGGTCACAATGAACTCATAGAGCAAAATGGAAGCCGCCAACAAACTCGGAGTGCTTGAGTATGGTTAGCAGGGCACTTACTTTTCTAGGCTGCCCTATCTATGTTTCCTGGTAAAATACATGGGAAAATCCCATAGGAGGAAAATTCCACTTAGGGATAGGTCACAATGAACTAATAGAGCAAAATGGACACCACCAACAAAGTCGGAGTGCTTGGCTATTGTTAGGAGGGCCCTTATATTTCTAGGCTGCCCTATCTATGTTTCCTGATAAAAAACAGGAGAAAATCCCATAGGAGGAAAATTCCACGTAGAGTTAGGGTTAGGTTACCATGAACTCTTAGGGCAAAATGGAAGCTGCCAACAAACTCGGAGTGCTTGTATATGGTTAGGAGGGCACTTATTTTCTAGGCCTCCCTTTCTATGTTTCCTGATAAAATACATGGAAAATCGCATAGGAGGAAAATTCCACTTAGGGTTAGGGTTAGGTCACAATGAACTCATAGAGCAAAATGGAAGCCGCCAACAAACTCGGAGTGCTTGAGTATGGTTAGGAGGGCACTTACTTTTCTGGGCTTCCCTATCTATGTTTCCTGGTAAAATACATGGGAAAATCCCCTAGGAGGAAAATTCCACTTAGGGATAGGTCACAATGAACTAATAGAGCAAAATGGACATCGCCAACAAACTCAGAGTTCTTGGGTATAGTTAGGAGGGCACTTAATTTTCTAGCCTGCCCTATCTATGTTTCCTGGCAAAATACATGGGAAAATCCCATAGGAGGAAAATTCCACTTAGGGTTAGGTCACCATGAATTGATAGAGCAAAATGGACACAACCAAAAAACTCGGAGTGCTTGGGTATTGTTAGGAGGGCCCTTATATTTCTAGGCTGCCCTATTTATGTTTCCTGATAAAATAAATGGCAAAATCCCATCGAAGGAAAATTCCACTTAGGGTTAGGGTTAGGTCACAAAGAACTGATAGAGCAAAATGGACACCGTTAACAAACTCGGAGTGCTTGGGTATTGTTAGGAAGGCCCTTATATTTCTAGGCTGCCCTATCTATGTTTCCTGATAAAAAACAGGAGAAAATCCCATAGGAGGAAAATTCCACGTAGAGTTAGGGTTAGGTTATCATGAACTCTTAGGGCAAAATGGAAGCTGCCAACAAACTCGGAGTGCTTGTATATGGTTAGGAGGGCACTTATTTTCTAGGCTTCCCTTTCTATGTTTCCTGATAAAATACATGGAAAATCGCATAGGAGGAAAATTCCACTTAGGGTTAGGGTTACGTCACAATGAACTAATGGAGCAAAATGGTCACCGCCAACAAACTCGTACTTCTTGGGTATAGTTAGGAGGGCACTTACTTTTCTAGCCGGCCCTATCTATGTTTCCTGGCAAAATACATGGGAAAATCCCATAGGAGGAAAATTCCCCTTAGGGTTAGGTCACCATGAATTGATAGAGCAAAATGGACACCACCAACAAACTCGGAGTGCTTGGCTATTGTTAGGAGGGCCCTTATATTTCTAGGCTGCCCTATCTATGTTTCCTGATAAAAAACAGGAGAAAATCCCATAGGAGGAAAATTCCACGTAGAGTTAGGGTTAGGTTACCATGAACTCTTAGGGCAAAATGGAAGCTGCCAACAAACTCGGAGTGCTTGTATATCGTTAGGAGGGCACTTATTTTCTAGGCTTCCCTTTCTATGTTTCCTGATAAAATACATGGGAAAATCCCATAGGAGGAAAATTCCACTTAGGGTTAGGGTTAGGTCACAATGAACTAATAGAGCAAAATGGAAGCCGCCAACAAACTCGGAGTGCTTGAGTATGGTTAGGAGGGCACTTACTTTTCTAGGCTGCCCTATCTATGTTTCCTGGTAAAATACATGGGAAAATCCCATAGGAGGAAAATTCCACTTAGGGATAGGTCACAATGAACTAATAGAGCAAAATGGACACCACCAACAAAGTCGGAGTGCTTGGCTATTGTTAGGAGGGCCCTTATATTTCTAGGCTGCCCTATCTATGTTTCCTGATAAAAAACAGGAGAAAATCCCATAGGAGGAAAATTCCACGTAGAGTTAGGGTTAGGTTACCATGAACTCTTAGGGCAAAATGGAAGCTGCCAACAAACTCGGAGTGCTTGTATATGGTTAGGAGGGCACTTATTTTCTAGGCCTCCCTTTCTATGTTTCCTGATAAAATACATGGAAAATCGCATAGGAGGAAAATTCCACTTAGGGTTAGGGTTAGGTCACAATGAACTCATAGAGCAAAATGGAAGCCGCCAACAAACTCGGAGTGGGTATAGTTAGGAGGGCACTTACTTTTCTAGGCTGTCCTATCTATGTTTCCTGGTACAATACATGGGAAAATCCCATAGGAGGAAAATTCCACTTAGGGTTAGGGTTAGGTCACCATGAATTGGTAGAGCAAAATGGACACCACCAACAAGCTCGGAGTCCTTTGGTATGGCTAGGAGGGCTCTTACTTTTCTAGGCTGACTTATCTATGTTTCCTGGTAAAATACATGGGAAAATCCCATAGGAGGAAAATTCCACTTAGGGTTAGGGTTACGTCACAATGAACTAATGGAGCAAAATGGTCACCGCCAACAAACTCGTAGTTCTTGGGTATAGTTAGGAGGGCACTTATTTTTCTAGCCTGCCCTATCTATGTTTCCTGGCAAAATATATGGGAAAATCCCATAGGAGGAAAATTCCACTTAGGGTTAGGTCACCATGAATTGATAGAGCAAAATGGACACCACCAACAAACTCGGAGTGCTTGGGTATTGTTAGGAGGGCCCTTATATTTCTAGGCTGCCCTATTTATGTTTCCTGATAAAATAAATGGGAAAATCCCATCGGAGGAAAATTCAACGTAGAGCAAAATTAACAAACTCGGAGTTATTGTTAGTTACTAGGCTGCCCTATGTTTCCTGATACTCCCATTAGGAAAATTCAACGTAGAGTTAGGGTTAGGTTACCATGAACTCTTAGGGCAAAATGGAAGCTGCCAACAAACTCGGAGTGCTTGTATATGGTTAGGAGGGCACTTATTTTCTAGGCTTCACTTTCTATGTTTCCTGATAAAATACATGGAAAATCGCATAGGAGGAAAATTCCACTTAGGGTTAGGGTTAGGTCACAATGAACTCATAGAGCAAAATGGAAGCCGCCAACAAACTCGGAGTGCTTGAGTATGGTTAGGAGGGCACTTACTTTTCTAGGCTGCCCTATCTATGTTTCCTGGTAAAATACATGGGAAAATCCCATAGGAGGAAAATTCCACTTAGGGATAGGTCACAATGAACTAATAGAGCAAAATGGACATCGCCAACAAACTCAGAGTTCTTGGGTATAGTTAGGAGGGCACTTACTTTTCTAGGCTGACCTATCTATATGTCCTGGTAAAATACGTGCGGAAATCCCATAGGAGAAAAATTCCACTTAGGGTTATGGTTAGGTCACCATGAATTGGTAGAGCAAAATGGACACCACCAACAAACTCAGAGTGCTTGGGTATAGTTAGGAGGGCACTTACTTTTCTAGGCTGACCTATCGATGTTTCCTGGTAAAATACATGGGAAAATCCCACAGGATCTAGGCTGATCTATCCATGTTTCCTGGTAAAATACATGGCAAAAATCCCATAAAAGGAAAATTCCACTTAGAGTTAGGGTTAGGTTACCATGAACTCATAGGGCAAAATGGACACTGCAAACAAGCTAGGAGTACTTGGGTATGATTAGGAGGGCACTTATTTTCTAGGCTGACTTATCTATGTTTCCTGGTAAAATACATGCGGAAATCCCATAGGAGGAAAATTTCACTTAGGGTTAGGGTTAGGTCACAAAGAACTCATAGAGCAAAATGGACTCTGCCAACAAACTCGGAGTGCTTGGGTGTGCTTAGGAGGGCACTTACTTTTCTAAGCTGCACTATGTTTCTTCGTAAAATACATAGGAAAATCACATAGGAGGAAAATTCCACTTAGAGTTAGGGTTAGGTCACTATGAATTCCTAGAACAAATTGGACATCACCAACAAACTCGGAGTGCTTGAGTATGGTTAGGAGGGCACCCACTTTTCTAGGCTGCACTATCTATGTTTCCTGGTAAAATACATGGGAATATCCCATAGGAGGAAAATTCTACTTAGGGTTAGGGTTAGGTCACCATGAATTGATAGAGCAAAATGGACACCACCAACAAACTCGGAGTGCTTGGGTATAGTTAGGAGGGCCCTTATATTTCTAGGCTGTCCTATTCATGTTTCCTGATAAAATAAATGGGAAAATTCCATCGGAGGAAAATTCCACATAGGGTTAGGGTTAGGTCACAATGAACTGACAGAGCAAAATAAACACTATTAACAAACTCGGAGTGCTTGGGTATTGTTAGGAAGGCCCTTTTATTTCTAGGCTGCCCTGTCTATGTTTCCTGATAAAAAACAGGAGAAAATCCCATAGGAGGAAAATTCCACTTAGAGTTAGGGTTAGGTTACCATGAACTCATAGGGCAAAATGGAAGCTGCCAATAAACTCAGAGTGCTTGTGTATGGTTAGGAGCGCACTTATTTTCTAGGCTTCCCTTTCTATGTTTCCTGATAAAATACATGGGAAAATCCCATAGGAGGAAAATTCCACTTAGGGTTAGGGTTAGGTCACCATGAATTTATAGAGCAAAATGGACACCACCAACAAACACGTAGATCTTGGGTCTAGTTAGGAGGGCACTTACTTTTCTAGGCTGACCTATCCATTTTTCCTGGTAAAATACATTTGAAAATCCCATAGGAGGAAAATTCCACTAAGGGTTAGAATTAGGTCACCATGAAATAATGGAGCAAAATGGACACCGCCAACAAACTCGTAGTTCTTGGGTATAGTTAGGAGGGCACTTACTTTTATAGGCTGACCTATTCATGTTTCCTGGTAAAATACATGGGAAAATCCCATAGGAGGAAAATTCCACTTAGGGTTAGGGTTAGGTCACCATCAATTGGTAGAGCAAAATGGACACCACCAACAAACTCGGAGTGCTTGGGTATAGTTAGGAGGGCACTTACTTTTCTAGGCTGACTTATCTATGTTTCCTCGTAAAATACATGGGAAAATCCCATAGGAGGAAAATTCCACTTAGGGTTAGGGTTAGGTCACAAAGAACTTATAGAACAAAATGGACTCTGCCAACAAACTCGGAGTGCTTGGCTGTGCTTAGGAGGGCACTTACTTTTCTAGGCTGCACTATGTTTCTTCGTAAAATACATAGGAAAATCACATAGGAGGAAAATTCCACTTAGGGTTAGGGTTAGGTCACCATGAATTGATAGAGCAAAATGGACACTGCCAACAAACTCCGAGTTCTTGGATATAGCTAGGAGAGCACTTACTTTTCTAGGCTGACCTATCCATGTTTCCTGGTAAAATACATGGCAAAATCCCATAGGAGGAAAATTCCACTTAGGGTGTAGGGTTAGGTCACAATGAACTGATCGAGCAAAGTAGACACCGCTAACAAACTCGGAGTGCTTGGGTATTGTTAGGAGGGCCCTTATATTTCTAGGCTGCTCTATTTATGTTTCCTGATAAAAAACAGGTGAAAATCCCATAGGAGGAAAATTCCACTTAGAGTTAGGGTTAGGTTACCATGAACTCATAGGGCAAAATGGACGCTGCCAACAAACTCGGAGTGTTTGTATATGGTTAGGAGGGAACTTACTTTTCTAGGCTGACTTATCTATATGTCCTTGTAAAATACATGCGGAAATCCCATAGGAGGAAAATTCCACTTAGGGTTAGGGTTAGGTCACCATCAATTGGTAGAGCGAAATAGACACCGCTAACAAACTCGGAGTGCTTGGGTATTTTTAGGAAGGCCCTTATATTTCTAGGCTGCCCTATTTATGTTTCCTGATAAAAAACATGGGGAAATACCATAGAAGGAAAATTCCACTTAGGGTTAGGTCACCATGAACTCAAAGAGCAAAATGGACACTGCAAACAAGCTTGGAGTACTTGGGTATGATTAGGAGGGCACTTACTTTTCTAGGCTGCCCTATCTATGTTTCCTGATAAAAAACAGGAGAAAATCCCATAGGAGGAAAATTCCACTGAGAGTTAGGGTTAGGTTACCATGAACTCATAGGGCAAAATGGAAGCTGCCAATAAACTCAGAGTGCTTGTGTATGGCTAGGAGCGCACTTATTTTCTAGGCTTCCCTTTCTATTTTTCCTGATAAAATACATGGGAAAATCCCATAGGAGGAAAATTCCACTTAGGGTTAGGGTTACGTCACAATGAACTAATGGAGCAAAATGGTCACCGCCAACAAACTCGTAGTTGTTCGGTATAGTTAGGAGGGCACTTACTTTTCTAGCCTGCCCTATCTATGTTTCCTGGAAAAATACATGGGAAAATCCCTTAGGAGGAAAATTCCACTTAGGGTTAGGTCACCATGAATTGATAGAGCAAAATGGACACCACCCAAAAACTCGGAGTTCTGGGGTCTTGTTAGGAGGGCCCGTATATTTCTACGCTGCCCTATTTATGTTTCCTGATAAAATAAATGGGAAAATCCCATAGGATGAAAATTCCACTTAGGGTTAGGGTTAGGTCACAATGAACTGATAGAGCAAAATGGACACCGTTAACAAATTCGGAGTACTTGGGTATTGTTAGGAAGGCCCTTATATTTCTAGGCTGCCCTATCTATGTTTCCTGATAAAAAACAGGAGAAAATACCATAGGAGGAAAATTCCACGTAGAGTTAGGGTTAGGTTGCCATGAACTCTTAGGGCAAAATGGAAGCTGACAACAAACTCGTAGTGTTTGTATATGGTTAGGAGGGCACTCATTTTCTAGGCTTCCCTTTCTATGTTTCCTGATAAAATACATGGGAAAATCCCATAGGAGGAAAATTCCACTTAGGGTTAGGGTTACGTCACAATGAACTAATGGAGCAAAATGGTCACCGCCAACAAACTCGTAGTTCTTGGGTATAGTTAGGAGGGCACTTACTTTTCTAGCCGGCCCTATCTATGTTTCCTGGCAAAATACATGGGAAAATCCCATAGGAGGAAAATTCCACGTAGAGTTAGGGTTAGGTTACCATGAACTCTTAGGGCAAAATGGAAGCTGCCAACAAACTCGGAGTGCTTGTATATTGTTAGGAGGGCACTTACTTTTCTAGGCTGCCCTATCTATGTTTCCTGGTAAAATACATGGGAATATCCCATAGGACGAAAATTCCACTTAGGGATAGGTCACAATGAACTAATAGAGCAAAATGGACATCGCCAACAAACTCGGAGTTCTTGGATATAGTTAGGAGGGCATTTACTTTTCTAGGCTGACCTATCCATGTTTCCTGGTGAAATACATGGGAAAATCCCATAGGAGGAAAATTCCACTTAGGGTTAGGGTTAGGTCACCATGAATTGGTAGAGCAAAATGGACACCACCAACAAGCTCGGAGTCCTTTGGTATGTTTAGGAGGGCTCTTACTTTTCTAGGCTGACTTATCTATGTTTCCTGGTAAAATACATGGGAAAATCCCATAGGAGGAAAATTCCACTTAGGGTTAGGGTTACGTCACAATGAACTAATGGAGCAAAATGGTCACCGCCAACAAACTCGTAGTTCTTGGGTATAGTTAGGAGGGCACTTACTTTTCTAGCCGGCCCTATCTATGTTTCCTGGCAAAATACATGGGAAAATCCCATAGGAGGAAAATTCCACTTAGGGTTAGGTCACCATGAATTGATAGAGCAAAATGGACACCACCAACAAACTCAGAGTGCTTGGCTATTGTTAGGAGGGCCCTTATATTTCTAGGCTGCCCTATTGATGTTTCCTGATAAAATAAATGGGAAAATCCCATCAGAGAAAAATTCCACTTAGGGTTAGAGTTAGGTCACAATGAACTGATAGAGCAAAATGGACACCGTTAACAAACTCGGAGTGCTTGGGTATTGTTAGGAAGGCCCTTATATTTCTAGGCTGCCCTATCTATGTTTCCTGGCAAAATACATGGGAAAATCCCATAGGAGGAAAATTCCACTTAGGGTTAGGTCACCATGAATTGATAGAGCAAAATGGACACAACCCAAAAACTCGGAGTGCTTGGGTATTGTTAGGAGGGCCCTTATATTTCTAGGCTTCCCTTTCTATGTTTCCTGATAAAATACATGGGAAAATCCCATAGGAGGAAAATTCCACTTAGGGTTAGGGTTACGTCACAATGAATTAATGGAGCAAAATGGTCACCGCCAACAAACTCGTAGTTCTTGGGTATAGTTAGGAGGGCACTTATTTTTCAAGCCGGCCCTATCTATGTTTCCTGGGAAAATACATGGGAAAATCCCATAGGAGGAAAATTCCACGTAGAGTTAGGGTTAGGTTACCATGAACTCTTAGGGCAAAATGGAAGCTGCCAACAAACTCGGAGTGCTTGTATATTGTTAGGAGGGCACTTACTTTTCTAGGCTGCCCTATCTATGTTTCCTGGTAAAATACATGGGAATATCCCATAGGACGAAAATTCCACTTAGGGATAGGTCACAATGAACTAATAGAGCAAAATGGACATCGCCAACAAACTCGGAGTTCTTGGATATAGTTAGGAGGGCATTTACTTTTCTAGGCTGACCTATCCATGTTTCCTGGTGAAATACATGGGAAAATCCCATAGGAGGAAAATTCCACTTAGGGTTAGGGTTAGGTCACCATGAATTGGTAGAGCAAAATGGACACCACCAACAAGCTCGGAGTCCTTTGGTATGTTTAGGAGGGCTCTTACTTTTCTAGGCTGACTTATCTATGTTTCCTGGTAAAATACATGGGAAAATCCCATAGGAGGAAAATTCCACTTAGGGTTAGGGTTACGTCACAATGAACTAATGGAGCAAAATGGTCACCGCCAACAAACTCGTAGTTCTTGGGTATAGTTAGGAGGGCACTTATTTTTCTAGCCTGCCCTATCTATGTTTCCTGGCAAACCATAAGAGGAAAATTCCACTTAGGGTTAGGTCACCATGAATTGATAGAGCAAAATGGACACCACCAACAAACTCGGAGTGCTTGGGTATTGTTAGGAGGGTCCATATATTTCTAGGCTGCCCTATTTATGTTTCCTGATAAAATAAATGGGAAAATCCCATCGGAGGAAAATTTCACTTAGGGTTAGGGTTAGGTCACAATGAACTGATAGAGCAAAATGGACACTGTTAACAAACTCGGAGTGCTTGGGTATTCTTAGGAAGGCCCTTATATTTCTAGGCTGCCCTATCTATGTTTCCTGATAAAAAACAGGAGAAAATCCCATAGGAGGAAAATTCCACGTAGAGTTAGGGTTAGGTTACCATGAACTCTTCGGGCAAAATGGAAGCTGCCAACAAACTCGGAGTGCTTGTATATGGTTAGGAGGGCACTTATTTTCTAGGCTTCACTTTCTATGTTTCCTGATAAAATACATGGAAAATCGCATAGGAGGAAAATTCCACTTAGGTTAGGGTTAGGTCACAATGAACTCATACAGCAAAATGGAAGCCGCCAACAAACTCGGAGTGCTTGAGTATGGTTAGGAGGGCACTTACTTTTCTAGGCTGCCCTATCTATGTTTCCTGGTAAAATACATGGGAAAATCCCATAGGAGGAAAATTCCACTAAGGGTTAGAATTAGGTCACCATGAACTAATGGAGCAAAATGGACACCGCCAACAAACTCGTAGTTCTTGGGTATAGTTAGGAGGGCACTTACATTTATAGGCTGACCTATTCATGTTTCCTGGTAAAATACATGGGAAAATCCCATAGGAGGAAAATTCCACTTAGGGTTAGGGTTAGGTCACCATCAATTGGTAGAGCAAAATAGACACCGCTAACAAACTCGGAGTGCTTGGGTATTGTTAGGAAGGCCCTTATATTTCTAGGCTGCCCTATTTATGTTTCCTGATAAAAAACATGGGGAAATACCATAGAAGGAAAATTCCACTTAGGGTTAGGTCACCATGAACTCAAAGAGCAAAATGGACACTGCAAACAAGCTTGGAGTGCTTGTGTATGGCTAGGAGCGCATTTATTTTCTAGGCTTCCCTTTCTATTTTTCCTGATAAAATACATGGGAAAATCCCATAGGAGGAAAATTCCACTTAGGGTTAGGGTTAGGTCACCATGAATTGATAGAGCAAAATGGACACCACCAACAAACTCGGAGTGCTTGGGTATAGTTAGGAGGGCACTTACTTTTCTAGGCTGACCTATCTATATTTCCTGGTGAAATACATACGGAAATCCCATTGGAGGAAAACTCCACTTAGGATTAGGGTGAGGTCACAAAGAACTCATAGAGCAAAATGGACTCTGCCAACGAACTCGGAGTGCTTGGGTGTGCTTAGGAGGGCACTTACTTTTCTAGGCTGCACTATGTTTCTTCGTAAAATACATAGGAAAATCACATAGGAGGAAAATTCCACTTAGAGTTAGGGTTAGGTCACCATGAACTCAAAGAGTAAAATGGACACTGCCAACAAACTCGGAGTGCTTGGATATAGTTAGGAGGGCACTTACTTCTCTAGGCTGACCTATCCATGTTTCCTGGTAAAATACATGGGAAAATCCCATAGGAGGAAAATTCCACTTAGGGTTAGGGTTAGGTCACCATGAATTGATAGAGCAAAATGGACACCACCAACAAACTCGGAGTGCTTGGGTATAGTTAGGAGGGCACTTACTTTTCTAGGCTGACCTATCTATATTTCCTGGTGAAATACATACGGAAATCCCATTGGAGGAAAACTCCACTTAGGATTAGGGTGAGGTCACAAAGAACTCATAGAGCAAAATGGACACTGCAAACAAGCTTGGAGTACTTGGGTATGATTAGGAGGGCACTTACTTTTCTAGGCTGCCCTATCTATGTTTCCTGATAAAAAACAGGAGAAAATCCCATAGGAGGAAAATTCCACTGAGAGTTAGGGTTAGGTCACCATGAACTCAAAGAGTAAAATGGACACTGCCAAAAAACTCGGAGTGCTTGGGTATAGTTAGGAGGGCACTTACTTCTCTAGGCTGACCTATCCATGTTTCCTGGTAAAATACATGGGAAAATCCCATAGGAAGAAAATTCCACTTAGGGTTAGGGTTAGGTCACCATGAATTGATAGAGCAAATTGGACACCACCAACAAACTCAGAGTGCTTGGGTATAGTTAGGACGGCACTTACTTCTCTAGGCTGACCTATCCATGTTTCCTGGTAAAATACATGGGAAAATCCCATAGGAGGAAAATTCCACTTAGGGTTAGGGTTAGGTCAACATGAATTGATAGAGCAAATTGGACACCACCAACAAACTCGGAGTGCTTGGGTATAGTTAGGAGGGCACTTACTTTTTAGGCTGATCTATCCATGTTTCCTGGTAAAATACATGGGAAAATCCCATAAAAAGAAAATTTCTCTTAGGGTTAGGGTTGGTTCACAATGAACTGATAGAGCAAAATGGACACCGCCAACAAACTCGGAGTGCTTGGGTATCGTTAGGAGGGCAGTTACTTTTCTAGGCTGCCCTGTCTATGTTTCCTGGTAAAATACATGGGAAAATCTGATAGGAGGAAAATTCCACTTAGGGTTAAGTCACCATGAACTTAGAGAGCAAAATGGACACCGCCAACAAACTCGGAGTGCTTGAGTATGGTTAGGAGGGCACTTACTTTTCTAGGCTTCCCTTTCTATGTTTCCTGATAAAATTCATGGGAAAATCCCATAGGAAGAAAATTACACTTAGGGTTAGGGTTAGGTCACCATGAATTGATAGAGCAAATTGGACACCACCAACAAACTCAGAGTGCTTGGGTATAGTTAGGAGGGCACTTACTTCTCTAGGCTGACCTATCCATGTTTCCTGGTAAAATACATGGGAAAATCCCATAGGAGGAAAATTCCACTTAGGGTTAGGGTTAGGTCACCATGAATTGATAGAGCAAATTGGACACCACCAACAAACTCGGAGTGCTTGGGTATAGTTAGGAGGGCACTTACTTTTTAGGCTGATCTATCCATGTTTCCTGGTAAAATACATGGGAAAATCCCATAAAAAGAAAATTTCTCTTAGGGTTAGGGTTGGTTCACAATGAACTGATAGAGCAAAATGGACACCGCCAACAAACTCGGAGTGCTTGGGTATCGTTGGGAGGGCAGTTACTTTTCTAGGCTGCCCTATCTATGTTTCCTGGTAAAATACATGGGAAAATCTGATAGGAGAAAATTCCAGTTAGGGTTATGTCACCATGAACTTATAGAGCAAAATGGACACCACCAACAAACTCAGAGTGCTTGAGTATGGTTAGGAGGGCACTTATTTTCTAGGCTTCCCTTTCTATGTTTCCTGATAAAATTCATGGGAAAATCCCATAGGAGGAAAATTCCACTTAGGGATAGGTCAGAATGAACTAATAGAGCAAAATGGACATCGCCAACAAACTCGGAGTTCTTGGGTATAGTTAGGAGGGCACTTACTTTTCTAGGCTGACCTATCCATGTTTCCTGGTAAAATACATGGGAAAATCCCATAGGAGGAAAATTCCACTTAGGCTTAGGGTTAGGTCACCATGAATTGGTAGAGCAAAATGGACACCACTAAGAAACTCGTAGTTCTTGGGTATAGTTAGAAGGGTACCTACTTTTCTAGGCTGACCTATCTATATCTCCTGGTAAAATACATGCGGAAATCCCATAGGAGGAAAATTCCACTTAGGGTTAGGGTTAGGTCACCATGAATTGGTAGAGTAAAATGGACACCACCAACAAGCTCGGAGTGCTTTGGTATAGTTAGGAGGGCACTTACCTTTCTAGATTGACTTATCTATGTTTCCTGGCAAAATACATGGGAAAATCCCATAGGAGGAACATTCCACTTAGGGTTAGGTCACCATGAATTAATAGAGCAAAATGGACACCACCAAAAAACTCTGAGTGCTTGGGTCTTGTTAGGAGGACCCTTATATTTCTACGCTGCCCTATTTATGTTTCCTGATAAAATAAATGGGAAAATCCCATCGGAGGAAAATTCCACTTAGGGTTAGGGTTAGGTCACAATGAACTGATAGAGCAAAATGGACATCGTTAACAAACTCGGAGTGCTTGGGTCTTGTTAGGAGGACCCTTATATTTCTAGGCTGCCCTATCTATGTTTCCTGATAAAAAACAGGAGAAAATCCTATAGGAGGAAAATTCCACGTAGAGTTAGGGTTAGGTTACCATGAACTCTTAGGGCAAAATGGAAGCTGCCAACAAACTCGGAGTGCTTGTATATGGTTAGGAGGGCACTTATTTTCTAGGCTTCCCTTTCTATGTTTCCTGATAAAATACATGCGAAAATCCCATAGGAGGAAAATTCCACTTAGGGTTAGGGTTAGGTCACAATGAACTCATAGAGCAAAATGGAAGCCGCGAACAAACTCGGAGTGCTTGAGTATGGTTAGGAGGGCACTTACTTTTCTAGGCTGCCCTATCTATGTTTCCTGATAAAAAACAGGAGAAAATCCCATCGGAGGAAAATTCCACTTAGGGTTAGGGTTAGGTCACAATGAACTGATAGAGCAAAATGGACACCGTTAACAAACTCGGAGTGCTTGGGTATTGTTAGGAAGGCCCTTATATTTCTAGGCTGCCCTATCTATGTTTCCTGATAAAAAACAGGAGAAAATCCCATAGGAGGAAAATTCCACGTAGAGTTAGGGTTAGGTTACCATGAACTCTTAGGGCAAAATGGACGCTGCCAACAAACTCGGAGTGTTTGTATATGGTTAGGAGGGCACTTATTTTCTAGGCTTCCCTTTCTATGTTTCCTTATAAAATAAATGGGAAATCCCATAGGAGGAAAATTCCACTTAGGGTTAGGGTTAGGTCACCATGAATTGGTAGAGCAAAATGGACACCACCAACAAACTCGTAGTTCTTGGGTGTAGTTAGGAGGGCACTTACTTTTCTAGGCTGACCTATCTATATGTCCTGGTAAAATACATGCGGAAATCCCATAGGAGAAAAATTCCACTTAGCGTTATGGTTAGGTCACCATGAATTGGTAGAGCAAAATGGACACCACCAACAAGCTCGGAGTGCTTTGGTATGGTTAGGAGGGCACTTACTTTTCTAGGCTGACTTATCTATGTTTCCTCGTAAAATACATGGGAAAATCCCATAGGAGGAAAATTCCACTTAGGGTTAGGGTTAGGTCACAATGAACTAATAGAGCAAAATGGACACCGCCAACAAACTCGTAGTTCTTGGGTATAGTTAGGAGGGCACTTACTCTTCTAGCCTGCCCTATCTATGTTTCCTGGCAAAATACATGGGAAAATCCCATAGGAGGAATATTCCACTTAGGGTTAGGTCACCATGAATTGATAGAGCAAAATGGACACCACGAAAAAACTCGGAGTGCTTGGGTATTGTTAGGAGGGCCCTTATATTTCTAGCCTGTCCTATCTATGTTTCCTGATAAAAAAGAGGATAAAATCCCATAGGAGGAAAATTCCACTTAGAGTTAGAGTTAGGTTACCATGAACTCATAGGGCAAAATGGAAGCTGCCAACAAATTTGGAGTGCTTGTGTATGGTTAGGAGGGCACTTATTTTCTAGGCTTCCCTTTCTATGTTTCCTGATAAAATACATGGGAAAATCCCATAGGAGGAAAATTCCACTTAGGGATAGGTCACAATGAACTAATAGAGCAAAATGGACATCGCCAACAAACTCGGAGTTCTTGGGTATAGTTAGGAGGGCGCTTACTTTTCTAGGCTGACCTATCCATGTTTCCTGGTAAAATACATGGGAAAATCCAATAGGAGGAAAATTCCACTTAGGGTTAGGGTTAGGTCACCATGAATTGGTAGAGCAAAATGGACACCACCAACAAACTCGTAGTTCTTGGGTATAGTTAGGAGGGCACTTACGTTTCTAGGCTGACCTATCTATATGTCCTGGTAAAATACATGCGGAAATCCCATAGGAGGAAAATTCCACTTAGGGTTAGGGTTAGGTCACAAAGAACTTATAGAACAAAATGGACTCTGCCAACAAACTCGGAGTGCTTGGCTGTGCTTAGGAGGGCACTGACTTTTCTAGGCTGCACTATGTTTCTTCGTAAAATACATAGGAAAATCACATAGGAGGAAAATTCCACTTAGGGTTAGGGTTAGGTCACCATGAATTGATAGAGCAAAATGGACATTGCCAACAAACTCGGAGTGCTTGGGTATAGTTAGGAGGGCACTTACTTTTCTAGGCTGACTTATCTATGTTTCCTGGTAAAATAAATGGGAAAATCCCATAGGAGGAAAATTCCACTTAGGGTTAGGGTTAGGTCACAATGAACTAATAGAGCAAAATGGAGATCACCAACAAACTCAGAGTTCTTGGGTATAGTTAGTAGGGCACTTACTTTTCTTGGCTGACCTATCCATGTTTCCTGGTAAAATACATGGGAAAATCCCATAGGAGGAAAATTCCACTTAGGGTTAGGGATAGGTCACCATGAACTCATAGAGCAAAGTGGAAGCCGCCAACAAACTCGGAGTGCTTTGGTATAGTTAGGAGGGCACTTATTTTCTAGGCTTCCATTTCTATGTTTCCTGATAAAATACATGGGAAAATCCCATAGGAGGAAAATTCCACTTAGGGTTAGGGTTAGGTCATAAAGAACTTATAGAGCAAAATTGACTCTGCCAACAAACTCGGAGTGCTTGGGTGTGCTTAGGAGGGCACTTACTTTTCTAGGATGCACTATGTTTCTTCGTAAAATACATAGGAAAATCACATAGGAGGAAAATTCCACTTAGGGATAGTTCACAATGAACTAATATAGCAAAGTGGAAGCCGCCAACAAAGTCGGAGTGCTTTGGTATGGTTAGGAGGGCACTTATTTTCTAGGCTTCCCTATCTATTATTCCTGATAAAAAACAGGAGAAAATCCCATAGGAGGAAAATTCCACTTAGAGTTAGGGTTAGGTTACCATGAACTCATAGGGCAAAATGGAAGCTGCCAACAAACTCGGAGTGCTTGTGTATGGTTAGGAGGGCACTTATTTTCTAGGCTTCCCTTTCTATGTTTCCTGATAAAATACATGGGAAAACCCATAGGAGGAAAATTCCACTTAGGGTTAGGGTTAGATCACCCTAAACTCATAGAGCAAAGTGGAAGCCGCCAACAAACTCGGAGTGCTTTGGTATGGTTAGGAGGGCACTTATTTTCTAGGCTTCCCTTTCTATGTTTCCTGATAAAATACATGGGAAAATCCCATAGGAGGAAAATTCCACTTAGGGATAGGTCACAATGAACTAATAGAGCAAAATGGACATCGCCAACAAACTAGGAGTTCTTGGGTATAGTTAGGAGGGCACTTACTTTTCTAGGCTGACCTATCCATGTTTCCTGGTACAATACATGGGAAAATCCCATAGGAGGAAAATTCCACTTAGGGTTAGGGTTAGGTCACCATGAATTGGTAGAGCAAAATGGACACCAGCAACAAACTCGTAGTTCTTGGGTATAGTTAGGAGGGCACTTACTTTTCTAGGCTGACCTATCTATATGTCCTGGTAAAATACATGCGGAAATCCCATAGGAGGAAAATTCCACTTAGAGTTAGGGTTAGGTCACAAAGAACTTATAGAACAAAATGGACTCTGACAACAAACTCGGAGTGATTGGGTGTGCTTAGGAGGGCACTTACTATTCTAGGATGCACTATATTTCTTCGTAAAATACATAGGAAAATCACATAGGAGGAAAATTCCACTTAGGGTTAGGGTTAGGTCACAAAGAACTCATAGTGCAAAGTGGAAGCCGCCAACAAACTCGGAGTGCTTTGGTATGGTTAGGAGGGCACTTATTTTCTAGGCTTCCATTTCTATGTTTCCTGATAAAATACATCGGAAAATCCCATAGGAGGAAAATTACACTTAGGGTTAGGGTTAGGTTATAAAGAACTTATAGAACAAAATGGACTCTGCCATCAAACTCGGTGTGCTTGGGTGTGCTTAGGAGGTCACTTACTTTTCTAGGATGCACTATGTTTCTTCGTAAAATACATAGGAAAATCACATAGGAGGAAAATTCCACTTAGGGTTAGGGTTAGGTCACCATGAATTGATAGAGCAAAATGGACACCGCCAACAAACTTGGAGTGCTTGGGTATTGTTAGGAGGGCCCTTATATTTCTAGGCTGCCGTATTTATGTTTCCTGATAAAATGAATAGGAAAATCCCTTCGGAGGAAAATTCCACTTAGGTTAGGGTTAGGTCACAATGAACTCATAGAACAAAATGGAAGCCGCCAACAAACTCGGAGTGCTATGTTATGGTTAGGAGGGCACTTATTTTCTAGGCTTCTTCCCTTTCTAGGTTTCCTGATAAAATACATGGGAAAATCCCATAGGAGGAAAATTCCACTTAGGGTTAGGGTTAGGTCACAATGAACTGATAGAGAAAAATGGACACCGTTAACAAACTCGGAGTGCTTGGGTATTGTTAGGAAGGCCCTTTTATTTCTAGGCTGTCCTATCTATTTTTCCTGATAAAAAACAGGAGAAAATCCCATAGGAGGAAAATTCCACGTAGAGTTAGGGTTAGGTTACCATTAACTCATAGGGCAAAATGGAAGCTGCCAACAAACTCGGAGTGCTTGTGTATGGTTAGGAGGGCACTTATTTTCTAGGCTTCCCTTTCTATGTTTCCTGATAAAATACATGGGAAAATCCCATAGGAGGAAAATTCCATTAAGTTTAGGGTTAGGTCACCATGAATCCATAGAGTAAAATGGACACCACCAACAAACTCGGAGTGCTTCGGTATAGTTAGGAGGGCACTTACTTTTCTAGCCTGCCCTATCTGTTTCCTGGCAAAATACATGGGAAAATCCCATAGGAGGAAAATTCCAGTTAGGGTTAGGGTTACGTCAGCATGAATTGATAGAGCAAAATGGGATTTTCTCCTGTTTTTTATCAGGAAACATAGATAGGACAGGCTAGAAATATAAGGGCCTTCCTAACAATACCCAAGCACTCTGAGTTTGTTAGCGGTGTCCATTTTGCTCTATCAGTTAATTGTGACCTAAGCCTAACCCTAAGTGGAATTTTCCTACGATGGGATTTTCCCATTTATTTTATCAGGAAACATAAATAAGGCAGCCTAGAAATGTAAGGGCACTCCTAGCAATACCCAAGCACCAACAAACTCAAGAGTGCTTCGGTATAGTTAGGAGGGCACTAACTTTTCTAGGCTGATCCATTTTTCCTGGTAAAATATATGGGGAAATCCCATGGGAGGAAAATTCCACTTAGGGTTAGGGTTAGGTCACAATGAACTGATAGAGAAAAATGGACACCGTTAACAAACTCGGAGTGCTTGGGTATTGTTAAGAAGGCCCTTTTATTTCTAGGCTGTCCTATCTATGTTTCCTAATAAAAAACAGGAGAAAATCCCATAGGAGGAAAATTCCACGTAGAGTTATGGTTAGGTTACCATTAACTCATAGGGCAAAATGGAAGCTGCCAACAAACTCGGAGTGCTTGTGTATGGTTAGGAGGGCACTTATTTTCTAGGCTTCCCTTTCTATGTTTCCTGATAAAATTCATGGGAAAATCCCATAGGAGGAAAATTCCATTTAGGTTTAGGGTTAGGTCACCATGAATTCATAGAGTAAAATGGACACCACCAAAAAACTCGGAGTGCTTGGGTATGGTTAGGAGGACACTTACTTTTCTAGGCTGCACTATTTTTCTTCGTAAAATACATAGGAAAATCACATAGGAGGAAAATTCCACTTAGGGTTAGGGTTAGGTCACCATGAATTGATAGAGCAAAATGGACACCGCCAACAAACTCGGAGTGCTTGGGTATAGTTAGGAGGGCACTTACTTTTCTAGGCTGCCCTATCTATGTTTCCTGGCAAAATACATGGGAAAATCCCATAGGAGGAAAATTCCAGTTAGGGTTAGGGTTACGTCAGCATGAATTGATAGAGCAAAATGGACACCACCAACAAACTCAAGAGTGCTTGGGTATAGTTAGGAGGGCACTTACTTTTCTAGGCTGATCCATGTTTCCTGGTAAAATATATGGGGAAATCCCATGGGAGGAAAATTCCACTTAGGGTTAGGGTTAGGTCACAAAGAACTCATAGAGAAAAGTGGACACCGCCAACAAACTCGGAGTGCTTGGGTATTGTTAGGAGGGCCCTTACATTTCTAGGCTGCCTTATTTATGTTTCCTGATAAAATAAATGGGAAAATCCCATCGTAGGAAAATTCCACTTAGGGTTAGGTTTAGGTCACAATTAACTGATAGAGCAAAATGGACACCGCTAACAAACTCAGAGTGCTTGGGTATTGTTAGGAAGGCCCTTATATTTCTAGCCTGTCCTATCTATGTTTCCTGATAAAAAACAGGAGAAAATCCCATAGGAGGAAAATTCCACTTAGAGTTACAGTTAGGTTACCATGAACTCATAGGGCAAAATGGAAGCTGCCAACAAATTTGGAGTGCTTGTGTATGGTTAGGAGGGCACTTATTTTCTAGGCTTCCCTTTCTATGTTTCCTGATAAAATACATGGGAAAATCCCATAGGAGGAAAATTCCACTTAGGGATAGGTCACAATGAACTAATAAAGCAAAATGGACATCGCCAACAAACTCGGAGTTCTTGGGTATAGTTAGGAGGGCACTTACTTTTCTAGGCTGACCTATCCATGTTTCCTGCTAAAATACATGGGAAAATCCCATAGGAGGAAAATTCCACTTAGGTTTAGGGTTAGGTCACTATGAATTGGTAGAGCAAAATGGACACCACCAACAAACTCGTAGTTCTTGGGTATAGTTAGGAGGGCACTTACGTTTCTAGGCTGACCTATCTATATGTCCTGGTAAAATACATGCGGAAATCCCTTAGGAGGAAAATTCCACTTAGGGTTAGGGTTAGGTCACAAAGAACTTATAGAACAAAATGGACTCTGCCAACAAACTCGGAGTGCTTGGCTGTACTTAGGAGGGCACTGACTTTTCTAGGCTGCACTATGTTTCTTCGTAAAATACATAGGAAAATCACATAGGAGGAAAATTCCACTTAGAGTTAGGGTTAGGTCACCATGAATTGATAGAGCAAAATGGACATTGCCAACAAACTCGGAGTGCTTGGGTATAGTTAGGAGGGCACTTACTTTTCTTGGCTGACCTATCCATGTTTCCTGGTAAAATACATGGGAAAATCCCATATGAGGAAAATTCCACTTAGGGTTAGGGTTAGGTCATAAAGAACTTATAGAGCAAAATGGACTCTGCCAACAAACTCGGAGTGCTTGGGTATGCTTAGGAGGGCACTGACTTTTCTAGGCTGCACTATGTTTCTTCGTAAAATACATAGGAAAATCACATAGGAGGAAAATTCCACTTAGGGTTAGGGTTAGGTCACCATGAATTGATAGAGCAAAATGGACATTGCCAACAAACTCGGAGTGCTTGGGTATAGTTAGGAGGGCACTTACTTTTCTAGGCTGACTTATCTATGTTTCCTGGTAAAATAAATGGGAAAATCCCATAGGAGGAAAATTCCACTTAGGGTTAGGGTTAGGTCACAATGAACTAATAGAGGAAAATGGAGATCGCCAACAAACTCGGAGTTCTTGGGTATAGTTAGTAGGGCACTTACTTTTCTTGGCTGACCTATCCATGTTTCCTGGTAAAATACATGGGAAAATCCAATTGGAGGAAAATTCCACTTAGAGTTAGGGTTAGGTCACCATGAACTCATAGAGCAAAGTGGAAGCCGCCAACAAACTCGGAGTCCTTTGGTATGGTTAGGAGGGCACTTATTTTCTAGGCTTCCCTATCTATGTTTCCTGATAAAAAACAGGAGAAAATCCCATAGGAGGAAAATTCCACTTAGAATTAGGGTTAGGTTACCATGAACTCATAGGGCAAAATGGAAGCTGCCAACAAACTCGGAGTGCTTGTGTATGGTTAGGAGGGCACTTATTTTCTAGGCTTCCCTTTCTATGTTTCCTGATAAAATACATGGGAAAACCCATAGGAGGAAAATTCCACTTAGGGTTAGGGTTAGATCACCCTAAACTCATAGAGCAAAGTGGAAGCCGCCAACAAACTCGGAGTGCTTTGGTATGGTTAGGAGGGCACTTATTTTCTAGGCTTCCCTTTCTATGTTTCCTGATAAAATACATGGGAAAATCCCATACGAGGAAAATTCCACTTAGGGATAGGTCACAATGAACTAATAGAGCAAAATGGACATCGCCAACAAACTCGGAGTTCTTGGGTATAGTGAGGAGGGCACTTACTTTTCTAGGCTGACCTATCCATGTTTCCTGGTAAAATACATGGGAAAATCCCATAGGAGGAAAATTCCACTTAGGGTTAGGGTTAGGTCACCATGAATTGGTAGAACAAAATGGACACCACCAACAAACTCGTAGTTCTTGGGTATAGTTAGGAGGGCACTTACTTTTCTAGGCTGACCTATCTATATGTCCTGGTAAAATACATGCGGAAATCCCATAGGAGGAAAATTCCACTTAGGGTTAGGGTTAGGTCACAAAGAACTTATAGAACAATATGGACTCTGAGAACAAACTCGGAGTTCTTGGGTGTGCTTAGAAGGGCACTTACTTTTGTAGGATGCACTATATTTCTTCGTAAAATACATAGGAAAATCACATAGGAGGAAAATTCCACTTAGGGTTAGGGTTAGGTCACCATGAATTGATAGAGCAAAATGAACAACGCCAACAAACTCGGAGTGCTTGGGTATTGTTAGGAGGGCCCTTATATTTCTAGGCTGCCGTATTTATGTTTCCTGATAAAATGAATAGGAAAATCCCATCGGAGGAAAATTCCACTTAGGTTAGGGTTAGGTCACAATGAACTCATAGAACAAAATGGAAGCCGCCAACAAACTCGGAGTGCTTGAGTATGGTTAGGAGGGCACTTACTTTTCTTGTCTGACTTATCTATGTTTCCTGGTAAAATACATGGGAAAATCCCTTAGGAGGAAAATTCCACTTAGGGTTAGGGTTAGGTCACAGTGAACTCATAGAGCAAAAAGGACATCGCCAACAAACTCGTAGTTCTTGGGTATAGTTAGGAGGGCACTTACTTTTCTAACCTGCCCTATCTATGTTTCCTGGTAAAATACATGGGAAAATCTGATAGGAGGAAAATTCCACTTAGGGTTAGGTCACCATGAATTGATAGAGCAAAATGGACACTGTCAACAAACTCGGAGTGCTTGGGTATAGTTAGGAGGGCACTTACTTTTCTAGGCTGACTTATCTAGGTTTCCTGGTAAAATACATGGGAAAATCCCATAGGAGGAATATTCCACTTAGGGTTAGGGTTAGGTCACAATGAACTAATAGAGCAAAATGGACATCGCCAACAAACTCGGAGTTCTTGGGTATAGTTAGGAGGGCACTTACTTTTCTAGGCTGACCTATCCATGTTTCCTGGTAAAATACATAGGAAAATCCCATAGTAGGAAAATTACACTTAGGGTTAGGGTTAGGTCATAAAGAACTGATAGAGCAAAATGGACTCTGCCATCAAACTCGGTGTGCTTGGGTGTGCTTAGGAGGGCACTTACTTTTCTAGGATGCACTATGTTTCTTCGTAAAATACATAGGAAAATCACATAGGAGGAAAATTCCACTTAGGGTTAGGGTTAGGTCACCATGAATTGATAGAGCAAAATGGACACCGCCAACAAACTCGGAGTGCTTCGGTATTGTTGTTGTTGTTAATTGCGAAGTCGTGTCCGACCCATCGCGACCCCATGGACAACATTCCTCCAGGTCTTCCTGTCCTCTACCATCTTCTGGAGTACATTTCAATTCACACCTACTGCTTCAGTGACTCCATCCAGCCATCTCATTCTCTGTCGTCCCCTTCTTCTATTGCCCTCAATCTTTCCCAGCATCAGGCTCTTCTCCAGTGAATCCTTCCTTCTCATTAGGTGGCCAAAGTACTTGAGTTTCAACTTCAGGATCTGGCCTTCTAAGGAGCAGTCGGGGTTGATCTCTTCTAGGACTGACCGGTTTGAATGCCTTGCAGTCCATAAAGAACTGATAGAGCAAAATGGACTCTGCCATCAAACTCGGTGTGCTTGGGTGTGCTTAGGAGGGCACTTACTTTTCTAGGATGCACTATGTTTCTTCGTAAAATACATAGGAAAATCACATAGGAGGAAAATTCCACTTAGGGTTAGGGTTAGGTCACAATGAACTCATAGAGCAAAGTGGAAGCCGCCAACAAACTCGAAGTGCTTTGGTATGGTTAGGAGGGCACTTATTTTCTAGGCTTCCCTTTCTATGTTTCCTGATAAAATACACGGGAAAATCCCATTGGAGGAAAATTCCACTTAGGGTAAGGGTTAGGTCACCATGAATTGGAAGAGCAAAATGGACACCACCAACAAGCTCGGAGTGCTTGGGTATAGTTAGGAGGGCACTTACTTTTCTAGGCTGACCTATCCATGTTTCCTGGTAAAATACATGGGAAAATCCCATAGGAGGAAAATTAAACTTAGGGTTAGGGTTAGGTTACCATGAACTCATAGAGCAAAGTGGAAGCCGCCAACAAACTCGGAGTGCTTTGGTATGGTTAGGAGGGCACTTATTTTCTAGGCTTCCCTTTTTATGTTTCCTGATAAAATACACGGGAAAATCCCATAGGAGGAAAATTCCACTTTTGGTTAGTGTTAGGTCCATGAACTCATAGCGCAAAGTGGAAGCTGCCAAAAAAGCCGGAGTGCTTGGGTATGGTTAGCAGGGCACTTACTTTTCTAGGCTGAGCTATCCATGTTTCCTGATAAAATACATGGGAAAATCCCATAGGAGTAAAATTCCACTTAGGGTTAAGGTTAGGTCACCATGAGCTCATATAGCAAAGTGGAAGCCGCCAACAAACTCGGAGTGCTTTGGTATGGTTAGGAGGGCACTTACCTTTCTAGATTTACTTTTCTATGTTTCCTGGTAAAATACATGGGAAAATCCCATAGGAGGAAAATTCCACTTAGGGTTAGGGTTATGTCACAATGAACTAATGGAGCAAAATGGTCACCGCCAACAAACTCGTAGTTCTTGGGTATAGTTAGTTGGGCACTTACTTTTCTAGCCTGCCCTATCTGTTTCCTGGCAAAATACATGGGAAAATCCCATAGGGGGAAAATTCCACTTAGGGTTAGGTCACCATGAATTGATAGAGCAAAATGGACACCACCAACAAACTCGTAGTTCTTAGGTATAGTTAGGAGGGCACTTACTTTTCTAGGCTGACCTATCTATATGTCCTGGTAAAATACATGCGGAAATCCCATAGGAGCATAATTCCACTTAGGGTTAGGGTTAGGTCACCATGAACTCATAGAGCAAAGTGGAAGCCGCCAACAAACTCGGAGTGCTTTGGTATGGTTAGGAGGCCACTTATTTTCTAGGCTTCCCTTTCTATGTTTCCTGATAAAATACACGGGAAAATCCCCTAGGAGGAAAATTCCACTTAGGGTTAGGGTTAGGTCACCATGAACTAATAGAGCAAAATGGACACCGCCAACAAACTCATAGTTCTTGGGTATAGTTAGAAGGGCACTTACTTTTCTAGATTGACTTATCTATGTTTCCTGATAAAAAACATGGGAAAATCCCATAGGAGGAAAATTCAACTTGAGTATGGTTAGGAGGGCACTTACTTTTCTAGTCTGACTTATCTATGTTTCCTGGTAAAATATATGGGGATATCCCATGGGAGGAAAATTCCACTTAGGGTTAGGGTTAGGTCACAATGAACTCATAGGGCAAAATGGAAGCTGCCAACAAACTCGGAGTGCTTGTGTATGGTTAGGAGGGTACTTATTTTGTAGGCTTCCCTTTCTATGTTTACTGATAAAATACATGGGAAAATCCCATAGGAGGAAAATTCCACTTAGGGTTAGGTCACCATGAATTCATAGAGCAAAATGAACACCACCAACAAACTCGGAGTGCTTGGGTATAGTTAGGAGGGCACTTACTTTTCTAGGCTGACTTATCTGTTTCCTGGTAAAATACATGCGGAAATCCCATAGGAGGAAAATTCCATTTAGGGTTAGGATTAGGTCACAAAGAACCCATAGAGCAAAATGGACTCTGGCAACACACTCGGAGTGCTTGGGTGTGCTTAAGAGGGCACTTACGTTTCTAGGCTGCACTATGTTTCTTCGTAAAATACATAGGAAAATCACATAGGAGGAAAATTCCACTTAGGGTTAGGGTTAGGTCACCATGAATTTATAGAGCAAAATGGACACTGCCAACAAACTCACAGTGCTTGGGTATAGTTAGGAGGGCACTTACTTTTCTAGGCTGCCCTATCTATGTTTTCTGGTAAAATACATGGGAAAATCCCATAGGAGGAAAATTTATCTTAGGGTTAGGGTTAGGTCACAATAAACTCATAGAGCAAAGTGGAAGCCGCCAACAAACTCGGAGTTCTTTGGTATGGTTAGGAGGGCACTTATTTTCTAGGCTTCCCTTTTTATGTTTCCTGATAAAATACACGGGAAAATCCCATAGGAGGAAAATTCCACTTTTGGTTAGTGTTAGGTTACCATGAACTCATAGAGCAAAGTGGAAGCTGCCAACAAACTCGGAGTGCTTGGGTACGGTTAGGAGGGCACTTACTTTTCTAGGCTGACTTTTCAATGTTTCCTCGTAAAATACATGGGAAAATCCCATAGGAGGAAAATTCCACTTAGGGTTAGGTCACAATGAACTAATAGAGCAAAATGGACATCGCCAACAAACTCGTAGTTTTTGGGTATAGTTAGGAGGGCACTTACTTTTCTAGATTCACTTATCTATGTTTCCTGGTAAAATACATGGGAAAATCCCATAGGAAAAAAATTCCACTTAGGGTTAGGGTTACGTCACAATGAACTAATGGAGCAAAATGGTCACCGCCAACAAACTCGTAGTTCTTGGGTATAGTTAGGAGGGCACTTATTTTTCTAGCCTGCCCTATCTATGTTTCCTGGCAAAATATTTGGGAAAATCCCATAAGAGGAAAATTCCACTTAGGGTTAGGTCACCATGAATTGATAGAGCAAAATGGACACCACCAACAAACTCGGAGTGCTTGGGTATTGTTAGGAGGGCCCTTATATTTCTAGGCTGCCCTATTTATGTTTCCTGATAAAATAAATGGGAAAATCCCATCGTAGGAAAATTCCACTTAGGGTTAGGGTTAGGTCACAATGAACTGATAGAGCAAAATGGACACCGTTAACAAACTCGGAGTGCTTGGGTATTGTTAGGAAGGCCCTTTTATTTCTAGGCTGCCCTATCTATGTTTCCTGATAAAAAACAGGAGAAAATCCCATAGGAGGAAAATTCCACGTAGAGTTTGGGTTAGGTTGCCATGAACTCTTAGGGCAAAATGGAAACTGCCAACAAACTCAGAGTGCTTGTGTATGGTTAGGAGGGCACTTATTTTCTAGGCTTCCCTTTCTATGTTTCCTGATAAAATACATGGGAAAATCCCATAGGAGGAAAATTCCACTTAGGGTTAGGGTGAGGTCACCATGAATTGGTAGAGCAAAATGGAAGCCGCCAACAAACTCGGAGTGCTTGGGTATGGTTAGGAGGGCACTTACTTTTCTAGGCTGCCCTATCTTTGTTTCCGGGTAAAATACATGGGAAAATCCCATAGGAGGAAAATTCCACTTAGGGTTAGGGTTAGGGTTAGGCCACCATGAATTGGTAGAGCAAAATGGACACCACCAACAAGCTCGCAGTGCTTTGGTATGGTTAGGAGGGCACTTACTTTTCTAGGCTGACTTATATATGTTTCCTTGTAAAATACTTGGGAAAATCCCATAGGAGGAAAATTCCACTTAGGGTTAGGGTTAGGTCACAATGAACTCATAGAGCAAAGTGGAAGCCGCCAACAAACTCGGAATGCTTTGGTATGGTTAGGAGGGCACTTATTTTCTAGGCTTCCCTTTCTATGTTTCCTGATAAAATACACGGGAAAATCCCTTAGGAGGAAAATTCCACTTAGGGTTAGGGTTAGGTCACAAAGAACTCATAGAGCAAAGTGGACACCGCCAACAAACTTGGAGTGCTTGGGTATTGTTAGCAGGGCCCTTACATTTCTAGGCTGCACTATGTTTCTTCGTAAAATACATAGGAAAATCACATAGGAGGAAAATTCCACTTAGGGTTAGGGTTAGGTCACCATGAGCTCATATAGTAAAGTGGAAGCCGCCAACAAACTCAGAGTGCTTGCGTATAGTTAGGAGGGCACGGACTTTTCTAGGCTGCCCTATCTATGTTTCCTGGTAAACTACATACAGAAATCCCATAAAAGGAAAATTTCTCTTAGGGTTAGGGTTGGGTCACAATGAATTGATAGAGCAAAATGGACACCGCCAACAAACTCGGAGTGCTTGGGGATAGTTAGGAGGGAACTTACTTTTCTAGGCTGACCTATCCATGTTTCCTGGTAAAATACATGGGTAAATCCCATTGGAGTAAAATTCCACTTAGGCTTAGGGTTAGGTCACCATGAACTCGTATAGCAAAGTGCAAGCTGCCAACAAACTCGGAGAGCTTTGGTATGGTTAGGAGGGCACTTATTTTCTAGGCTTCCCTTTCTATGTTTCCTGATAAAATACACGGGAAAATCCCATAGGAGGAAAATTCCACGTAGAGTTTGGGTTAGGTTGCCATGAACTCTTAGGGCAAAATGGAAACTGCCAACAAACTCGGAGTGCTTGTGTATGGTTAGGAGGGCACTTATTTTCTAGGCTTCCCTTTCTATGTTTCCTGATAAAATACATGGGAAAATCCCATAGGAGGAAAATTCCACTTAGGGTTAGGGTGAGGTCACAATAAACTAATAGAGCAAAATGGAAGCCGCCAACAAACTCGGAGTGCTTGGGTATGGTTAGGAGGGCACTTACTTTTCTAGGCTGCCCTATCTTTGTTTCCGGGTAAAATACATGGGAAAATCCCATAGGAGGAAAATTTTACTTAGGGTTAGGGTTAGGTCACCATGAATTGGTAGAGCAAAATGGACACCACCAACAAGGTCGGAGTGCTTGGGTATAGTTAGGAGGGCACTTACTTTTCTAGGCTGACCTATCCATGTTTCCTGGTAAAATACATGGGAAAATCCCATAGGAGGAAAATTCAACTTAGGGTTAGGGTTAGGTTACCATGAACTCATAGAGCAAAGTGGAAGCCGCCAACAAACTCGGAGTGCTTTGGTATGGTTAGGAGGGCACGTATTTTCTAGTTTCCCTTTTTATGTTTCCTGATAAAATACACGGGAAAATCCCATAGGAGGAAAATTCCACTTTTGGTTAGTGTTAGGTTGCCATGAACTCATAGCGCAAAGTGGAAGCTGCCAAAAAACCCGGAGTGCTTGGGTATGGTTAGCAGGGCACTTACTTTTCTAGGCTGAGCTATCCATGTTTCCTGGTAAAATACATGGGAAAATCCCATAGGAGTAAAATTCCACTTAGGGTTAAGGTTAGGTCACCATGAGCTCATATAGCAAAGTGGAAGCCGCCAACAAACTCGAAGTGCTTTGGTATGGTTAGGAGGGCACTTACCTTTCTAGATTTACTTATCTATGTTTCCTGGTAAAATACATGGGAAAATCCCATTGGAGTAAAATTCCACTTAGGCTTAGGGTTAGGTCACCATGAACTCGTATAGCAAAGTGCAAGCTGCCAACAAACTCGGAGAGCTTTGGTATGGTTAGGAGGGCACTTATTTTCTAGGCTTCCCTTTCTATGTTTCCTGATAAAATACACGGGAAAATCCCATTGGAGGAAAATTCCACTTAGGGTAAGGGTTAGGTCACCATGAATTGGTAGAGCAAAATGGACACCACCAACAAGCTCGGAGTGCTTGGGTATAGTTAGGAGGGCACTTACTTTTCTAGGCTGACCTATCCATGTTTCCTGGTAAAATACATGGGACAATCCCATAGGAGGAAAATTTTACTTAGGGTTAGGGTTAGGTCACCATGAATTGGTAGAGCAAAATGGACACCACCAACAAGCTCGGAGTGCTTGGGTATAGTTAGGAGGGCACTTACTTTTCTAGGCTGACCTATCCATGTTTCCTGGTAAAATACATGGGAAAATCCCATAGGAGGAAAATTCAACTTAGGGTTAGGGTTAGGTTACCATGAACTCATAGAGCAAAGTGGAAGCCGCCAACAAACTCGGAGTGCTTGGGTATGGTTAGGAGGGCACGTATTTTCTAGGCTTCCCTTTTTATGTTTCCTGATAAAATACACGGGAAAATCCCATAGGAGGAAAATTCCACTTTTGGTTAGTGTTAGGTTGCCATGAACTCATAGCGCAAAGTGGAAGCTGCCAAAAAACCCGGAGTGCTTGGGTATGGTTAGCAGGGCACTTACTTTTCTAGGCTGAGCTATCCATGTTTCCTGGTAAAATACATAGGAAAATCCCATAGGAGTAAAATTCCACTTAGGGTTAAGGTTAGGTCACCATGAGCTCATATAGCAAAGTGGAAGCCGCCAACAAACTCGAAGTGCTTTGGTATGGTTAGGAGGGCACTTACCTTTCTAGATTTACTTATCTATGTTTCCTGGTAAAATACATGGGAAAATCCCATAGGAGGAAAATTCCACTTAGGGTTAGGGTTATGTCACAATGAACTAATGGAGCAAAATGGTCACCGCCAACAAACTCGTATTTCTTGGGTATAGTTAGTTGGGCACTTACTTTTCTAGCCTGCCCTATCTGTTTCCTGGCAAAATACATGGGAAAATCCCATAGGGGGAAAATTCCACTTAGGGTTAGGTCACCATGAATTGATAGAGCAAAATGGACACCACCAACAAACTCGGAGTGCTTGGGTATAGTTAGGAGGGCCCTTATATTTCTAGGCTGTCCTATTCATGTTTCCTGATAAAATAAATGGGAAAATTCCATCGGAGGAAAATTCCACATAGGGTTAGGGTTAGGTCACAATGAACTGACAGAGCAAAATAAACACTATTAAAAAACTCGGAGTACTTGGGTATTGTTAGGAAGGCCCTTTTATTTCTAGGCTGCCCTGTCTATGTTTCCTGATAAAAAACAGGAGAAAATCCCATAGGAGGAAAATTCCACGTAGAGTTAGGGTTAGGTTACCATGAACTCATAGGGCAAAATGGAAGCTGCCAACAAACTCAGAGTGCTTTGGTATGGTTAGGAGGGCACTTATTTTCTAGGCTTCCCTGTCTATTTTTCCTGATAAAATACATGGGAAAATCCCATAGGAGGAAAATTCCACTTAGGGATAGGGTTAGGTCACCATGAATTGGTAGAGCAAAATGGACACCACCAACAAACTCGTCGTTCTTAGGTATAGTTAGGAGGGCACTTACTTTTCTAGGCTGACCTATCTATATGTCCTGGTAAAATACATGCGGAAATCCCATAGGAGCATAATTCCACTTAGGGTTAGGGTTAGGTCACCATGAACTCATACAGCAAAGTGGAAGCCGACAACAAACTCGGAGTGCTTTGGTATGGTTAGGAGGCCACTTATTTTCTAGGCTTCCTTTTATATGTTTCCTGATAAAATACACGGGAAAATCCCCTAGGAGGAAAATTCCACTTAGGTTTAGGGTTAGGTCACAATGAACTAATAGAGCAAAATGGACATCGCCAACAAACTGATAGTTCTTGGGTATAGTTAGAAGGGCACTTACTTTTCTAGATTGACTTATCTATGTTTCCTGATAAAATACATGGGAAAATCCCATAGGAGGAAAATTCCACTTGAGTATGGTTAGGAGGGCACTTACTTTTCTAGTCTGACTTATCTATGTTTCCTGGTAAAATATATGGGGATATCCCATGGGAGGAAAATTCCACTTAGGGTTAGGGTTAGGTCACAATGAACTCATAGGGCAAAATGGAAGCTGCCAACAAACTCGGAGTGCTTGTGTATGGTTAGGAGGGTACTTATTTTGTAGGCTTCCCTTTCTATGTTTACTGATAAAATACATGGGAAAATCCCATAGGAGGAAAATTCCACTTAGGGTTAGGTCACCATGAATTCATAGAGCAAAATGAACACCACCAACAAACTCGGAGTGCTTGGGTATAGTTAGGAGGGCACTTACTTTTCTAGGCAGACTTATCTGTTTCCTGGTAAAATACATGGGGAAATCCCATAGGAGGAAAATTCCATTTAGGGTTAGGATTAGGTCACAAAGAACCCATAGAGCAAAATGGACTCTGGCAACACACTCGGAGTGCTTGGGTGTGCTTAAGAGGGCACTTACTTTTCTAGGCTGCACTATGTTTCTTCGTAAAATACATAGGAAAATCACATAGGAGGAAAATTCCACTTAGGGTTAGGGTTAGGTCACCAGGAATTGATAGAGCAAAATGGACACCGCGAACAAACTCGGAGTGCTTGAGTATGGTTAGGAGGGCACTTACTTTTCTAGGCTGCCCTATCTATGTTTTCTGGTAAAATACATGGGAAAATCCCATAGGAGGAAAATTTATCTTAGGGTTAGGGTTAGGTCACAATAAACTCATAGAGCAAATTGGAAGCCGCCAACAAACTCGGAGTGCTTTGGTATGGTTAGGAGGGCACTTATTTTCTAGGCTTCCCTTTTTATGTTTCCTGATAAAATACACGGGAAAATCCCATAGGAGGAAAATTCCACTTTTGGTTAGTGTTAGGTTACCATGAACTCATAGAGCAAAGTGGAAGCTGCCAACAAACTCGGAGTGCTTGGGTACGGTTAGGAGGGCACTTACTTTTCTAGGCTGACTTTTCAATGTTTCCTCGTAAAATACATGGGAAAATCCCATAGGAGGAAAATTCCACTTAGGGTTAGGTCACAATGAACTAATAGAGCAAAATGGACATCGCCAACAAACTCGTAGTTTTTGGGTATAGTTAGGAGGGCACTTACTTTTCTAGATTCACTTATCTATGTTTCCTGGTAAAATACATGGGAAAATCCCATAGGAAAAAAATTCCACTTAGGGTTAGGGTTACGTCACAATGAACTAATGGAGCAAAATGGTCACCGCCAACAAACTCTTAGTTCTTGGGTATAGTTAGTTGGGCACTTACTTTTCTAGCCTGCCCTATCTATGTTTCCTGGCAAACTACATGGGAAAATCCCATAAAAGGAAAATTCCACTTAGGGTTAGGTCACCATGAATTGATAGAGCAAAATGGACACCACCAACAAACTCGGAGTGCTTGGGTATTGTTAGGAGGGCCCTTATATTTCTAGGCTGCCTTATTTATGTTTCCTGATAAAATAAATGGGAAAATCCCATCGTAGGAAAATTCCACTTAGGGTTAGGGTTAGGTCACAATGAACTGATAGAGCAAAATGGACACCGTTAACAAACTCGGAGTGCTTGGGTATTGTTAGGAAGGCCCTTTTATTTCTAGGCTGCCCTATCTATGTTTCCTGATAAAAAACAGGAGAAAATCCCATAGGAGGAAAATTCCACGTAGAGTTTGGGTTAGGTTGCCATGAACTCTTAGGGCAAAATGGAAACTGCCAACAAACTCGGAGTGCTTGTGTATGGTTAGGAGGGCACTTATTTTCTAGGCTTCCCTTTCTATGTTTCCTGATAAAATACACGGGAAAATCCCATAGGAGGAAAATTCCACTTAGGGTTAGGGTGAGGTCACCATGAATTGGTAGAGCAAAATGGAAGCCGCCAACAAACTCGGAGTGCTTGGGTATGGTTAGGAGGGCACTTACTTTTCTAGGCTCCCCTATCTTTGTTTCCGGGTAAAATACATGGGAAAATCCCATAGGCGGAAAATTCCACTTAGGGTTAGGGTTAGGGTTAGGTCACCATGAATTGGTAGAGCAAAATGGACACCACCAACAAGCTCGCAGTGCTTTGGTATGGTTAGGAGGGCACTTACTTTTCTAGGCTGACTTATATATGTTTCCTTGTAAAATACTTGGGAAAATCCCATAGGAGGAAAATTCCACTTAGGGTTAGGGTTAGGTCACAATGAACTCATAGAGCAAAGTGGAAGCCGCCAACAAACTCGGAATGCTTTGGTATGGTTAGGAGGGCACTTATTTTCTAGGCTTCCCTTTCTATGTTTCCTGATAAAATACACGGGAAAATCCCTTAGGAGGAAAATTCCACTTAGGGTTAGGGTTAGGTCACAAAGAACTCATAGAGCAAAGTGGACACCGCCAACAAACTTGGAGTGCTTGGGTATTGTTAGCAGGGCCCTTACATTTCTAGGCTGCACTATGTTTCTTCGTAAAATACATAGGAAAATCACATAGGAGGAAAATTCCACTTAGGGTTAGGGTTAGGTCACCATGAGCTCATATAGCAAAGTGGAAGCCGCCAACAAACTCAGAGTGCTTGCGTATAGTTAGGAGGGCACGGACTTTTCTAGGCTGCCCTATCTATGTTTCCTGGTAAACTACATACAGAAATCCCATAAAAGGAAAATTTCTCTTAGGGTTAGGGTTGGGTCACAATGAATTGATAGAGCAAAATGGACACCGCCAACAAACTCGGAGTGCTTGGGTATAGTTAGGAGGGAACTTACTTTTCTAGGCTGACCTATCCATGTTTCCTGGTAAAATACATGGGTAAATCCCATTGGAGTAAAATTCCACTTAGGCTTAGGGTTAGGTCACCATGAACTCGTATAGCAAAGTGCAAGCCGCCAACAAACTCGGAGAGCTTTGGTATGGTTAGGAGGGCACTTATTTTTTAGGCTTCCCTTTCTACGTTTCCTGATAAAATACACGGGAAAATCCCATTGGAGGAAAATTCCACTTAGGGTAAGGGTTAGGTCACCATGAATTGGTAGAGCAAAATGGACACCACCAACAAGCTCGGAGTGCTTGGGTATAGTTAGGAGGGCACTTACTTTTCTAGGCTGACCTATCCATGTTTCCTGGTAAAATACATGGGACAATCCCATAGGAGGAAAATTTTACTTAGGGTTAGGGTTAGGTCACCATGAATTGGTAGAGCAAAATGGACACCACCAACAAGCTCGGAGTGCTTGGGTATAGTTAGGAGGGCACTTACTTTTCTAGGCTGACCTATCCATGTTTCCTGGTAAAATACATGGGAAAATCCCATAGGAGGAAAATTCAACTTAGGGTTAGGGTTAGGTTACCATGAACTCATAGAGCAAAGTGGAAGCCGCCAACAAACTCGGAGTGCTTTGGTATGGTTAGGAGGGCACGTATTTTCTAGGCTTCCCTTTTTATGTTTCCTGATAAAATACACGGGAAAATCCCATAGGAGGAAAATTCCACTTTTGGTTAGTGTTAGGTTGCCATGAACTCATAGCGCAAAGTGGAAGCTGCCAAAAAACCCGGAGTGCTTGGGTATGGTTAGCAGGGCACTTACTTTTCTAGGCTGAGCTATCCATGTTTCCTGGTAAAATACATGGGAAAATCCCATAGGAGTAAAATTCCACTTAGGGTTAAGGTTAGGTCACCATGAGCTCATATAGCAAAGTGGAAGCCGCCAACAAACTCGAAGTGCTTTGGTATGGTTAGGAGGGCACTTACCTTTCTAGATTTACTTATCTATGTTTCCTGGTAAAATACATGGGAAAATCCCATAGGAGGAAAATTCCACTTAGGGTTAGGGTTATGTCACAATGAACTAATGGAGCAAAATGGTCACCGCCAACAAACTCGTAGTTCTTGGGTATAGTTAGTTGGGCACTTACTTTTCTAGCCTGCCCTATCTGTTTCCTGGCAAAATACATGGGAAAATCCCATAGGGGGAAAATTCCACTTAGGGTTAGGTCACCATGAATTGATAGAGCAAAATGGACACCACCAACAAACTCGGAGTGCTTGGGTATAGTTAGGAGGGCCCTTATATTTCTAGGCTGTCCTATTCATGTTTCCTGATAAAATAAATGGGAAAATTCCATCGGAGGAAAATTCCACATAGGGTTAGGGTTAGGTCACAATGAACTGACAGAGCAAAATAAACACTATTAAAAACTCGGAGTGCTTGGGTATTGTTAGGAAGGCCCTTTTATTTCTAGGCTGCCCTGTCTATGTTTCCTGATAAAAAACAGGAGAAAATCCCATAGGAGGAAAATTCCACGTAGAGTTAGGGTTAGGTTACCATGAACTCATAGGGCAAAATGGAAGCTGCCAACAAACTCAGAGTGCTTTGGTATGGTTAGGAGGGCACTTATTTTCTAGGCTTCCCTGTCTATTTTTCCTGATAAAATACATGGGAAAATCCCATAGGAGGAAAATTCCACTTAGGGATAGGGTTAGGTCACCATGAATTGGTAGAGCAAAATGGACACCACCAACAAACTCGTAGTTCTTAGGTATAGTTAGGAGGGCACTTACTTTTCTAGGCTGACCTATCTATATGTCCTGGTAAAATACATGCGGAAATCCCATAGGAGCATAATTCCACTTAGGGTTAGGGTTAGGTCACCATGAATTCATAGAGCAAAGTGGAAGCCGCCAACAAACTCGGAGTGCTTTGGTATGGTTAGGAGGGCACGTATTTTCTAGGCTTTCCTTTTTATGTTTCCTGATAAAATACACGGGAAAATCCCATAGGACGAAAATTCCACTTTTGGTTAGTGTTAGGTTGCCATGAACTCATAGCGCAAAGTGGAAGCTGCCAAAAAACCCGGAGTGCTTGGGTATGGTTAGCAGGGCACTTACTTTTCTAGGCTGAGCTATCCATGTTTCCTGGTAAAATACATGGGAAAATCCCATAGGAGTAAAATTCCACTTAGGGTTAGGGTTAGGTCACCATGAGCTCATATAGCAAAGTGGAAGCCGCCAACAAACTCGAAGTGCTTTGGTATGGTTAGGAGGGCACTTACCTTTCTAGATTTACTTATCTATGTTTCCTGGTAAAATACATGGGAAAATCCCATAGGAGGAAAATTCCACTTAGGGTTAGGGTTATGTCACAATGAACTAATGGAGCAAAATGGTCACCGCCAACAAACTCGTAGTTCTTGGGTATAGTTAGTTGGGCACTTACTTTTCTAGCCTGCCCTATCTGTTTCCTGGCAAAATACATGGGAAAATCCCATAGGGGGAAAATTCCACTTAGCGTTAGGTCACCATGAATTGATAGAGCAAAATGGACACCACCAACAAACTCGGAGTGCTTGGGTATAGTTAGGAGGGCCCTTATATTTCTAGGCTGTCCTATTCATGTTTCCTGATAAAATAAATGGGAAAATTCCATCGGAGGAAAATTCCACATAGGGTTAGGGTTAGGTCACAATGAACTGACAGAGCAAAATAAACACTATTAAAAAACTCGGAGTACTTGGGTATTGTTAGGAAGGCCCTTTTATTTCTAGGCTGCCCTGTCTATGTTTCCTGATAAAAAACAGGAGAAAATCCCATAGGAGGAAAATTCCACGTAGAGTTAGGGTTAGGTTACCATGAACTCATAGGGCAAAATGGAAGCTGCCAACAAACTCAGAGTGCTTTGGTATGGTTAGGAGGGCACTTATTTTCTAGGCTTCCCTGTCTATTTTTCCTGATAAAATACATGGGAAAATCCCATAGGAGGAAAATTCCACTTAGGGATAGGGTTAGGTCACCATGAATTGGTAGAGCAAAATGGACACCACCAACAAACTCGTAGTTCTTAGGTATAGTTAGGAGGGCACTTACTTTTCTAGGCTGACCTATCTATATGTCCTGGTAAAATACATCGGAAATCCCATAGGAGCATAATTCCACTTAGGGTTAGGGTTAGGTCACCATGAACTCATAGAGCAAAGTGGAAGCCGCCAACAAACTTGGAGTGCTTTGGTATGGTTAGGAGGCCACTTATTTTCTAGGCTTCCCTTTATATGTTTCCTGATAAAATACACGGGAAAATCCCCTAGGAGGAAAATTCCACTTAGGGTTAGGGTTAGGTCACAATGAACTAATAGAGCAAAATCGACATCGCCAACAAACTGATAGTTCTTGGGTATAGTTAGAAGGGCACTTACTTTTCTAGATTGACTTATCTATGTTTCCTGATAAAATACATGGGAAAATCCCATAGGAGGAAAATTCCACTTGAGTATGGTTAGGAGGGCACTTACTTTTCTAGTCTGACTTATCTATGTTTCCTGGTAAAATATATGGGGATATCCCATGGGAGGAAAATTCCACTTAGGGTTAGGGTTAGGTCACAATGAACTCATAGGGCAAAATGGAAGCTGCCAACAAACTCGGAGTGCTTGTGTATGGTTAGGAGGGTACTTATTTTGTAGGCTTCCCTTTCTATGTTTACTGATAAAATACATGGGAAAATCCCATAGGAGGAAAATTCCACTTAGGGTTAGGTCACCATGAATTCATAGAGCAAAATGAACACCACCAACAAACTCGGAGTGCTTGGGTATAGTTAGGAGGGCACTTATTTTTCTAGGCAGACTTATCTGTTTCCTGGTAAAATACATGCGGAAATCCCATAGGAGGAAAATTCCATTTAGGGTTAGGATTAGGTCACAAAGAACCCATAGAGCAAAATGGACTCTGGCAACACACTCGGAGTGCTTGGGTGTGCTTAAGAGGGCACTTACTTTTCTAGGCTGCACTATGTTTCTTCGTAAAATACTTAGGAAAATCACATAGGAGGAAAATTCCACTTAGGGTTAGGGTTAGGTCACCATGAATTCATAGAGCAAAATGGACCCCACTAACAAACTCGAAGTGCTTGAGTATGGTTAGGAGGGCACTTACTTTTCTAGGCTGCCCTATCTATGTTTTCTGGTAAAATACATGGGAAAATCCCATAGGAGGAAAATTTATCTTAGGGTTAGGGTTAGGTCACAATAAACTCATAGAGCAAAGTGGAAGCCGCCAACAAACTCGGAGTGCTTTGGTATGGTTAGGAGGGCACTTATTTTCTAGGCTTCCCTTTTTATGTTTCCTGATAAAATACACGGGAAAATCCCATAGGAGTAAAATTCCACTTTTGGTTAGTGTTAGGTTACCATGAACTCATAGAGCAAAGTGGAAGCTGCCAACAAACTCGGAGTGCTTGGGTATGGTTAGGAGGGCACTTACTTTTCTATGCTGACTTATCAATGTTTCCTCGTATAATACATGGAAAAATCCCATAGGAGGAAAATTCCACTTAGGGTTAGGTCACAATGAACTAATAGAGCAAAATGGACATCGCCAACAAATTCGTAGTTTTTGGGTATAGTTAGGAGGGCACTTACTTTTCTAGATTCACTTATCTATGTTTCCTGGTAAAATACATGGGAAAATCCCATAGGAGGAAAATTCCACTTAGGGTTAGGGTTACGTCACAATGAACTAATGGAGCAAAATGGTCACCGCCAACAAACTCTTAGTTCTTGGGTATAGTTAGTTGGGCACTTACTTTTCTAGCCTGCCCTATCTATGTTTCCTGGCAAACTACATGGGAAAATCCCATAAAAGGAAAATTCCACTTAGGGTTAGGTCACCATGAATTGATAGAGGAAAATGGACACCACCAACAAACTCGGAGTGCTTGGGTTTTGTTAGGAGGGCCCTTATATTTCTAGGCTGCCCTATTTATGTTTCCTGATAAAATAAATGGGAAAATCCCATCGTAGGAAAATTCCACTTAGGGTTAGGGTTAGGTCACAATGAACTGATAGAGCAAAATGGACACCGTTAACAAACTCGGAGTGCTTGGGTATTGTTAGGAAGGCCCTTTTATTTCTAGGCTGCCCTATCTATGTTTCCTGATAAAAAACAGGAGAAAATCCCATAGGAGGAAAATTCCACGTAGAGTTAGGGTTAGGTTGCCATGACCTCTTAGGGCAAAATGGAAACTGCCAACAAACTCGGAGTGCTTGTGTATGGTTAGGAGGGCACTTATTTTCTAGGCTTCCCTTTCTATGTTTCCTGATAAAATACATGGGAAAATCCCATAGGAGGAAAATTCCACTTAGGGTTAGGGTGAGGTCACCATGAATTGGTAGAGCAAAATGGAAGCCGCCAACAAACTCGGAGTGCTTGGGTATGGTTAGGAGGGCACTTACTTTTCTAGGCTGCCCTATCTTTGTTTCCGGGTAAAATACATGGGAAAATCCCATAGGAGGAAAATTCCACTTAGGAATAGGTCACAATGAACTAATAGAGCAAAATGGACATCGCCAACAAACTTGGAGTTCTTGGGTATAGTTAGGAGGGCCCTTACTTTTCTAGGCTGACCTATCCATGTTTCCTGGTAAAATACATGGGAAAATCCCATAGGAGGAAAATTCCACTTAGGGTTAGGGTGAGGTCACCATGAATTGGTAGAGCAAAATGGAAACCACCAACAAACTCATAGTTCTTGGGTATAGTTAGGAGGGCACTTACTTTTCTAGGCTGACCTAACTATATGTCCTGGTAAAATACATGCGGAAATCCCATAGGAGGAAAATTCCACTTAGGGTTAGGGTTAGGTCAACATGAACTCATAGAGCAAAGTGGAAGCCGCCAACAAACTCGGAGTGCTTTGGTATGGTTAGGAGGGCACTTATTTTCTAGGCTTCCCTTTCTATGTTTCCTGATAAAATACACGGGAAAATCCCATAGGAGGAAAATTCCACTTAGGGTTAGGGTTAGGTCACAAAGAACTCATAGAGCAAAGTGGACACCGCCAACAAACTCGGAGTGCTTGGGTATTGTTAGGAGGGGCCTACATTTCTTGTCTGCCCTATTTATGTTTCCTGATAAAAAAAATGGGAAAATCCCATCGTAGGAAAATTCCACTTAGGGTTAGGTCACCATGAATTGATAGAGCAAAATGGACACCACCAACAAACTCGGAGTGCTTGGGTATAGTTAGGAGGGCCCTTATATTTCTAGGCTGTCCTATTCATGTTTCCTGATAAAATAAATGGGAAAATTCCATCGGAGGAAAATTCCACATAGGGTTAGGGTTAGGTCACAATGAACTGACAGAGCAAAATAAACACTATTAAGAAACTCGGAGTGCTTGGGTATTGTTAGGAAGGCCCTTTTATTTCTAGGCTGCCCTGTCTATGTTTCCTGATAAAAAACAGGAGAAAATCCCATAGGAGGAAAATTCCACGTAGAGTTAGGGTTAGGTTACCATGAACTCATAGGGCAAAATGGAAGCTGCCAACAAACTCGGAGTGCTTTGGTATGGTTAGGAGGGCACTTATTTTCTAGGCTTCCCTGTCTATTTTTCCTGATAAAATACATGGGAAAATCCCATAGGAGGAAAATTCCACTTAGGGATAGGGTTAGGTCACCATGAATTGGTAGAGCAAAATGGACACCACCAACAAACTCGTCGTTCTTAGGTATAGTTAGGAGGGCACTTACTTTTCTAGGCTGACCTATCTATATGTCCTGGTAAAATACATGCGGAAATCCCATAGGAACATAATTCCACTTAGGGTTAGGGTTAGGTCACCATGAACTCATAGAGCAAAGTGGAAGCCGCCAACAAACTCGGAGTGCTTTGGTATGGTTAGGAGGCCACTTATTTTCTAGGCTTCCCTTTCTATGTTTCCTGATAAAATACACGGGAAAATCCCCTAGGAGGAAAATTCCACTTAGGGTTAGGGTTAGGTCACAATGAACTAATAGAGCAAAATGGACGTCGCCAACAAACTCGTAGTTCTTGGGTATAGTTAGAAGGGCACTTACTTTTCTAGATTGACTTATCTATGTTTCCTGATAAAATACATGGGAAAATCCCATAGGAGGAAAATTCCACTTGAGTATGGATAGGAGGGCACTTACTTTTGTAGTCTGACTTATCTATGTTTCCTGGTAAAATATATGGGGATATCCCATGGGAGGAAAATTCCACTTAGGGTTAGGGTTAGGTCACAATGAACTCATATGGCAAAATGGAAGCTGCCAACAAACTTGGAGTGCTTGTGTATGGTTAGGAGGGTACTTATTTTGTAGGCTTCCCTGTCTATTTTTCCTGATAAAAAACAGGAGAAAATCCCATAGGAGGAAAATTCCACTTAGAGTTAGGGTTAGGTTACCATGAACTCATAGGGCAAAATGGAAGCTGCCAACAAACTCGGAGTGCTTTGGTATGGTTAGGAGGGCACTTATTTTCTAGGCTTCCCTTTCTATGTTTCCTGATAAAATACACGGGAAAATCCCATAGGAAGAAAATTCCACTTAGGGTAAGGATTAGGTCACCATGAATTGATAGAGCAAAATGGACACCACCAACAAACTCGGAGTGCTTGGGTATAGTTAGGAGGGCACTTACTTTTCTAGGCTGCACTATGTTTCTTCGTAAAATACATAGAAAAATCACATAGGAGGAAAATTCGACTTAGGGTTAGGGTTAGGTCACCATGAATTGATACAGCAAAATGGACACCGCCAACAAACTCGGAGTGCTTGCGTATAGTTAGGAGGGCACGTACTTTTCTAGGCTGACTTATCTATGTTTCCTGGTAAAATACATGGGAAAATCCAATAGGAGGAAAATTCCACTTAGGGTTAGGGTTAGGTCACAATAAACTAATAGAGCAAAATGGACATCGCCAACAAACCCGTAGTTCTTGGGTATAGTTAGGAGGGCACTTACTTTTCTAGGCAGACCTATCCATGTTTCCTGGTAAAATACATGGGACAATCCCATAGGAGGAAAATTTTACTTAGGGTTAGGGTTAGGTCACCATGAATTGGTAGAGCAAAATGGACACCACCAACAAGCTCAGAGTGCTTGGGTATAGTTAGGAGGGCACTTACTTTTCTAGGCTGACCTATCCATGTTTCCTGGTAAAATACATGGGAAAATCCCATAGGAGGAAAATTCAACTTAGGGTTAGGGTTAGGTTACCATGAACTCATAGATCAAAGTGGAAGCCGCCAACAAACTCGGAGTGCTTTGGTATGGTTAGGAGGGCACTTATTTTCTAGGCTTCCCTTTTTATGTTTCCTGATAAAATACACGGGAAAATCCCATAGGAGGAAAATTCCACTTTTGGTTAGTGTTAGGTTGCCATGAACTCATAGCGCAAAGTGGAAGCTGCCAACAAACCCGGAGTGATTGGGTATGGTTAGCAGGGCACTTACTTTTCTAGGCTGAGCTATCCATGTTTCCTGGTAAAATACATGGGAAAATCCCACAGGAGTAAAATTCCACTTAGGGTTAGGGTTAGGTCACCATGAACTCATATAGCAAAGTGGAAGCCGCCAACAAACTCGGAGTGCTTTGGTATGGTTAGGAGGGCACTTACCTTTCTAGATTTACTTATCTATGTTTCCTGGTAAAATACATGGGAAAATCCCATAGGAGGAATATTCCACTTAGGGTTAGGGTTATGTCACAATGAACTAATGGAGCAAAATGGTCACCGCCAACAAACTCGTAGTTCTTGGGTATAGTTAGTTGGGCACTTAATTTTCTAGCCTGCCCTATCTGTTTCCTGGCAAAATACATGGGAAAATCCCATAGGGGGAAAATTCCACTTAGGGTTAGGTCACCATGAATTGATAGAGCAAAATGGACACCACCAACAAACTCGGAGTGCTTGGGTATTGTTAGGAGGGCCCTTATATTTCTAGGCTGCCCTATTTATGTTTCCTGATAAAATAAATGGGAAAATCCCATCGGAGGAAAATTTCACTTAGGGTTAGGGTTAGGTAACAATGAACTGATAGAGCAAAATGGACACTGTTAACAAACTCGGAGTGCTTGGGTATTGTTAGGAAGGCCCTTATATTTCTAGGCTGCCCTATCTATGTTTCCTGATAAAAAACAGGAGAAAATCCCATAGGAGGAAAATTCCACTTAGGGTTAGGGTTAGGTAACCATGAACTCATAGAGCAAAATGGAAGCCGCCAACAAACTCGGAGTGCTTGAATATGGTTAGGAGGGCACTTACTTTTCTAGCCTGCCCTATGTATGTTTCCTGGTAAAATACATGGGAAATCCCATAGGGGGAAAATTCCACTTAGTGTTAGGTCACCATGAATTGATAGAGCAAAATGGACACCACCAACAAACTCGGAGTGCTTGGGTATTGTTAGGAGGGCCCTTATATTTCTAGGCTGCCCTATCTATGTTTCCTGATAAAAAACAGGAGAAAATCCCATAGGAGGAAAATTGCACGTAAGTTAGGGTTAGGTTACCATGAACTCTTAGGGCAAAATGAACATCGCCAACAAACTCGTAGTTCTTGGGTATAGTTAGGAGGGCACTTACTTTTCTAAGCTGCCCTATCTATGTTTCCTGGTAAAATACATGCGGAAATCCCATAGGAGGGAAATTCCACTTAGGGTTAGGGTTAGGTCACAAAGAACTTACCTTAGGATGGCACTTACTTTTCTAGTCTGACTTTTCTATGTTTCCTGGTAAAATACATGGGAAAATCCCATAGGAGGAAAATTCCACTTAGGGTTAGGGTTACGTCACAATGAACTAATGGAGCAAAATGGTCACCGCCAACAAACTCGTAGTTCTTGGGTGTAGTTAGTTGGGCACTTAATTTTCTAGCCTGCCCTATCTGTTTCCTGGCAAAATACATGGGAAAATCCCATAGGGGGAAAATTCCACTTAGGGTTAGGTCACCATGAATTGATAGAGCAAAATGGACACCACCAACAAACTCGGAGTGCTTGGGTATTGTTAGGAGGGCCCTTATATTTCTAGGCTGCCCTATTTATGTTTCCTGATAAAATAAATGGGAAAATCCCATCGGAGGAAAATTTCACTTAGGGTTAGGGTTAGGTCACAATGAACTGATAGAGCAAAATGGACACTGTTAACAAACTCGGAGTGCTTGGGTATTGTTAGGAAGGCCCTTATATTTCTAGGCTGCCCTATCTATGTTTCCTGATAAAAAACAGGAGAAAATCCCATAGGAGGAAAATTCCACGTAGAGTTAGGGTTAGGTTACCATGAACTCTTCGGGCAAAATGGAAGCTGCCAACAAACTCGGAGTGCTTGAATATGGTTAGGAGGGCACTTACTTTTCTAGATTGACTTATCTATGTTTCCTGGTAAAATACATGGGAAAATCCCATAGGAGGAAAATTCCACTTAGGGTTAGGGTTACGTCACAATGAACTAATGGAGCAAAATGGACATCGCCAACAAACCCGTAGTTCTTGGGTATAGTTAGGAAGGGCCCTTACTTTTCTAGGCAGACCTATCCATGTTTCCTGGTAAAATACATGGGACAATCCCATAGGAGGAAAATTTTACTTAGGGTTAGGGTTAGGTCACCATGAATTGGTAGAGCAAAATGGACACCACCAACAAGCTCAGAGTGCTTGGGTATAGTTAGGAGGGCACTTACTTTTCTAGGCTGACCTATCCATGTTTCCTGGTAAAATACATGGGAAAATCCCATAGGAGTAAAATTCCACTTAGGGTTAGGGTTAGGTCACAATGAACTGATAGAGCAAAATGGACACTGTTAACAAACTCGGAGTGCTTGGGTATTGTTAGGAAGGCCCTTATATTTCTAGGCTGCCCTATCTATGTTTCCTGATAAAAAACAGGAGAAAATCCCATAGGAGGAAAATTCCACGTAGAGTTAGGGTTAGGTTACCATGAACTCTTCGGGCAAAATGGAAGCTGCCAACAAACTCGGAGTGCTTGAATATGGTTAGGAGGGCACTTACTTTTCTAGATTGACTTATCTATGTTTCCTGGTAAAATACATGGGAAAATCCCATAGGAGGAAAATTCCACTTAGGGTTAGGGTTATGTCACAATGAACTAATGGAGCAAAATGGTCACCGCCAACAAACTCGTAGTTCTTGGGTGTAGTTAGGAGGGCACTTACTTTTCTAGCCTGCCCTATCTATGTTTCCTGGTAAAATACATGGGAAATCCCATAGGGGGAAAATTCCACTTAGGGTTAGTGTTAGGTCACCATGAATTGATAGAGCAAAATGGACACCACCAACAAACTCGGAGTGCTTGGGTATTGTTAGGAGGGCCCTTATATTTCTAGGCTGCCCTATCTATGTTTCCTGATAAAAAACAGGAGAAAATCCCATAGGAGGAAAATTGCACGTAGAGTTAGGGTTAGGTTACCATGAACTCTTAGGGCAAAATGAACATCGCCAACAAACTCGTAGTTCTTGGGTATAGTTAGGAGGGCACTTACTTTTCTAAGCTGCCCTATCTATGTTTCCTGGTAAAATACATGCGGAAATCCCATAGGAGGGAAATTCCACTTAGGGTTAGGGTTAGGTCACAAAGAACACATAGAGCAAAATGGACGCTGCCAACAAACTCGGAGTGCTTGGGTGTGCTTAGGATGGCACTTACTTTTCTAGTCTGACTTTTCTATGTTTCCTGGTAAAATACATGGGAAAATCCCATAGGAGGAAAATTCCACTTAGGGTTAGGGTTACGTCACAATGAACTAATGGAGCAAAATGGTCACCGCCAACAAACTCGTAGTTCTTGGGTGTAGTTAGGAGGGCACTTACTTTTCTAGCCTCCCCTATCTATGTTTCCTGGCAAAATACATGGGAAAATCCCATAGGAGGAAAATTCAACTTAGGGTTAGGGTTAGGTCACAATGAACAGATAGAGAAAAATGGACACCTATAACAAACTCAGAGTGCTTGGGTATTGTTAGGAAGGCCCTTATATTTCTAGGCTGCCCTATCTATGTTTCCTGATAAAAAACAGGAGAAAATCCCATAGGAGGAAAATTCCACGTAGAGTTAGGGTTAGGTTACCATGAACTCTTCGGGCAAAATGGAAGCTGCCAACAAACTCGGAGTGCTTGAATATGGTTAGGAGGGCACTTACTTTTCTAGATTGACTTATCTATGTTTCCTGGTAAAATACATGGGAAAATCCCATAGGAGGAAAATTCCACTTAGGGTTAGGGTTACGTCACAATGAACTAATGGAGCAAAATGGTCACCGCCAACAAACTCGTAGTTCTTGGGTGTAGTTAGGAGGGCACTTACTTTTCTAGCCTGCCCTATCTATGTTTCCTGGTAAAATACATGGGAAATCCCATAGGGGGAAAATTCCACTTAGTGTTAGGTCACCATGAATTGATAGAGCAAAATGGACACCACCAACAAACTCGGAGTGCTTGGGTATTGTTAGGAGGGCCCTTATATTTCTAGGCTGCCCTATCTATGTTTCCTGATAAAAAACAGGAGAAAATCCCATAGGAGGAAAATTGCACGTAGAGTTAGGGTTAGGTTACCATGAACTCTTAGGGCAAAATGAACATCGCCAACAAACTCGTAGTTCTTGGGTATAGTTAGGAGGGCACTTACTTTTCTAAGCTGCCCTATCTATGTTTCCTGGTAAAATACATGCGGAAATCCCATAGGAGGGAAATTCCACTTAGGGTTAGGGTTAGGTCACAAAGAACTCATAGAGCAAAATGGACGCTGCCAACAAACTCGGAGTGCTTGGGTGTGCTTAGGATGGCACTTACTTTTCTAGTCTGACTTTTCTATGTTTCCTGGTAAAATACATGGGAAAATCCCGTAGGAGGAAAATTCCACTTAGGGTTAGGGTTAAGTCACAATGAACTAATGGAGCAAAATGGTCACCGCCAACAAACTCGTAGTTCTTGGGTGTAGTTAGTTGGGCACTTAATTTTCTAGCCTGCCCTATCTGTTTCCTGGCAAAATACATGGGAAAATCCCATAGGGGGAAAATTCCACTTAGGGTTAGGTCACCATGAATTGATAGAGCAAAATGGACACCACCAACAAACTCGGAGTGCTTGGGTATTGTTAGGAGGGCCCTTATATTTCTAGGCTGCCCTATTTATGTTTCCTGATAAAATAAATGGGAAAATCCCATCGGAGGAAAATTTCACTTAGGGTTAGGGTTAGGTCACAATGAACTGATAGAGCAAAATGGACACTGTTAACAAACTCGGAGTGCTTGGGTATTCTTAGGAAGGCCCTTATATTTCTAGGCTGCCCTATCTATGTTTCCTGATAAAAAACAGGAGAAAATCCCATAGGAGGAAAATTCCACGTAGAGTTAGGGTTAGTTACCATGAACTCTTCGGGCAAAATGGAAGCTGCCAACAAACTCGGAGTGCTTGAATATGGTTAGGAGGGCACTTACTTTTCTAGATTGACTTATCTATGTTTCCTGGTAAAATACATGGGAAAATCCCATAGGAGGAAAATTCCACTTAGGGTTAGGGTTACGTCACAATGAACTAATGGAACAAAATGGACATCGCCAACAAACCCGTAGTTCTTGGGTATAGTTAGAAGGGCCCTTACTTTTCTAGGCAGACCTATCCATGTTTCCTGGTAAAATACATGGGACAATCCCATAGGAGGAAAATTTTACTTAGGGTTAGGGTTAGGTCACCATGAATTGGTAGAGCAAAATGGACACCACCAACAAGCTCAGAGTGCTTGGGTATAGTTAGGAGGGCACTTACTTTTCTAGGCTGACCTATCCATGTTTCCTGGTAAAATACATGGGAAAATCCCATAGGAGTAAAATTCCACTTAGGGTTAGGATTAGGTCACAATGAACTGATAGAGCAAAATGGACACTGTTAACAAACTCGGAGTGCTTGGGTATTGTTAGGAAGGCCCTTATATTTCTAGGCTGCCCTATCTATGTTTCCTGATAAAAAACAGGAGAAAATCCCATAGGAGGAAAATTCCACGTAGAGTTAGGGTTAGTTACCATGAACTCTTCGGGCAAAATGGAAGCTGCCAACAAACTCGGAGTGCTTGAATATGGTTAGGAGGGCACTTACTTTTCTAGATTGACTTATCTATGTTTCCTGGTAAAATACATGGGAAAATCCCATAGGAGGAAAATTCCACTTAGGGTTAGGGTTACCTCACAATGAACTAATGGAGCAAAATGGTCACCGCCAACAAACTCGTAGTTCTTGGGTGTAGTTAGGAGGGCACTTACTTTTCTAGCCTGCCCTATCTATGTTTCCTGGTAAAATACATGGGAAATCCCATAGGGGGAAAATTCCACTTAGTGTTAGGTCACCATGAATTGATAGAGCAAAATGGACACCACCAACAAACTTGGAGTGCTTGGGTATTGTTAGGAGGGCCCTTATATTTCTAGGCTGCCCTATCTATGTTTCCTGATAAAAAACAGGAGAAAATCCCATAGGAGGAAAATTGCACGTAGAGTTAGGGTTAGGTTACCATGAACTCTTAGGGCAAAATGAACATCGCCAACAAACTCGTAGTTCTTGGGTATAGTTAGGAGGGCACTTACTTTTCTAAGCTGCCCTATCTATGTTTCCTGGTAAAATACATGCGGAAATCCCATAGGAGGGAAATTCCACTTAGGGTTAGGGTTAGGTCACAAAGAACTCATAGAGCAAAATGGACGCTGCCAACAAACTCGGAGTGCTTGGGTGTGCTTAGGATGGCACTTACTTTTCTAGTCTGACTTTTCTATGTTTCCTGGTAAAATACATGGGAAAATCCCATAGGAGGAAAATTCCACTTAGGGTTAGGGTTACGTCACAATGAACTAATGGAGCAAAATGGTCACCGCCAACAAACTCGTAGTTCTTGGGTGTAGTTAGGAGGGCACTTACTTTTCTAGCCTCCCCTATCTATGTTTCCTGGCAAAATACATGGGAAAATCCCATAGGAGGAAAATTCAACTTAGGGTTAGGGTTAGGTCACAATGAACAGATAGAGAAAAATGGACACCTATAACAAACTCAGAGTGCTTGGGTATTGTTAGGAAGGCCCTTATATTTCTAGGCTGCCCTATCTATGTTTCCTGATAAAAAACAGGAGAAAATCCCATAGGAGGAAAATTCCACGTAGAGTTAGGGTTAGGTTACCATGAACTCTTAGGGCAAAATGGAAGCCGCCAACAAACTCGGAGTGCTTGTGTATGGTTAGGAGGGCACTTATTTTCTAGGCTTCCCTTTCTATGTTTCCTGATAAAATACATGGGAAAATCCCGTAGGAGGAAAATTCCACTTAGGGTTAGGGTTAGGTCACAATGAACTAATAGAGCAAAATGGACATCGCCAACAAACTCGGAGTTCTTGGGTATAATTAGGAGGGCACTTACTTTTCTAGGCTGACCTATCCATGTTTCCTGGTAAAATACATGGGAAAATCCCATAGGAGGAAAATTCCACTTAGGGTTAGGGTTAGGTCACCATGAATTGGTAGAGCAAAATGGACACCACCAACAAATTCGTTGTTCTTGGGTATAGTTAGGAGGGCACTTACTTTTCTAGGCTGACCTATCTATATGTCCTGGTAAAATACATGCGGAAATCCCATAGGAGGAAAATTCCACTTAGGGTTAGGGTTACGTCACAATGAACTAATGGAACAAAATGGACATCGCCAACAAACCCGTAGTTCTTGGGTATAGTTAGAAGGGCCCTTACTTTTCTAGGCAGACCTATCCATGTTTCCTGGTAAAATACATGGGACAATCCCATAGGAGGAAAATTTTACTTAGGGTTAGGGTTAGGTCACCATGAATTGGTAGAGCAAAATGGACACCACCAACAAGCTCAGAGTGCTTGGGTATAGTTAGGAGGGCACTTACTTTTCTAGGCTGACCTATCCATGTTTCCTGGTAAAATACATGGGAAAATCCCATAGGAGTAAAATTCCACTTAGGGTTAGGGTTAGGTCACAATGAACTGATAGAGCAAAATGGACACTGTTAACAAACTCGGAGTGCTTGGGTATTGTTAGGAAGGCCCTTATATTTCTAGGCTGCCCTATCTATGTTTCCTGATAAAAAACAGGAGAAAATCCCATAGGAGGAAAATTCCACGTAGAGTTAGGGTTAGTTACCATGAACTCTTCGGGCAAAATGGAAGCTGCCAACAAACTCGGAGTGCTTGAATATGGTTAGGAGGGCACTTACTTTTCTAGATTGACTTATCTATGTTTCCTGGTAAAATACATGGGAAAATCCCATAGGAGGAAAATTCCACTTAGGGTTAGGGTTATGTCACAATGAACTAATGGAGCAAAATGGTCACCGCCAACAAACTCGTAGTTCTTGGGTGTAGTTAGGAGGGCACTTACTTTTCTAGCCTGCCCTATCTATGTTTCCTGGTAAAATACATGGGAAATCCCATAGGGGGAAAATTCCACTTAGTGTTAGGTCACCATGAATTGATAGAGCAAAATGGACACCACCAACAAACTCGGAGTGCTTGGGTATTGTTAGGAGGGCCCTTATATTTCTAGGCTGCCCTATCTATGTTTCCTGATAAAAAACAGGAGAAAATCCCATAGGAGGAAAATTGCACGTAGAGTTAGGGTTAGGTTACCATGAACTCTTAGGGCAAAATGAACATCGCCAACAAACTCGTAGTTCTTGGGTATAGTTAGGAGGGCACTTACTTTTCTAAGCTGCCCTATCTATGTTTCCTGGTAAAATACATGCGGAAATCCCATAGGAGGGAAATTCCACTTAGGGTTAGGGTTAGGTCACAAAGAACTCATAGAGCAAAATGGACGCTGCCAACAAACTCGGAGTGCTTGGGTGTGCTTAGGATGGCACTTACTTTTCTAGTCTGACTTTTCTATGTTTCCTGGTAAAATACATGGGAAAATCCCATAGGAGGAAAATTCCACTTAGGGTTAGGGTTACGTCACAATGAACTAATGGAGCAAAATGGTCACCGCCAACAAACTCGTAGTTCTTGGGTGTAGTTAGGAGGGCACTTACTTTTCTAGCCTCCCCTATCTATGTTTCCTGGCAAAATACATGGGAAAATCCCATAGGAGGAAAATTCAACTTAGGGTTAGGGTTAGGTCACAATGAACAGATAGAGAAAAATGGACACCTATAACAAACTCAGAGTGCTTGGGTATTGTTAGGAAGGCCCTTATATTTCTAGGCTGCCCTATCTATGTTTCCTGATAAAAAACAGGAGAAAATCCCATAGGAGGAAAATTCCACGTAGAGTTAGGGTTAGGTTACCATGAACTCTTAGGGCAAAATGGAAGCCGCCAACAAACTCGGAGTGCTTGTGTATGGTTAGGAGGGCACTTATTTTCTAGGCTTCCCTTTCTATGTTTCCTGATAAAATACATGGGAAAATCCCGTAGGAGGAAAATTCCACTTAGGGTTAGGGTTAGGTCACAATGAACTAATAGAGCAAAATGGACATCGCCAACAAACTCGGAGTTCTTGGGTATAATTAGGAGGGCACTTACTTTTCTAGGCTGACCTATCCATGTTTCCTGGTAAAATACATGGGAAAATCCCATAGGAGGAAAATTCCACTTAGGGTTAGGGTTAGGTCACCATGAATTGGTAGAGCAAAATGGACACCACCAACAAATTCGTTGTTCTTGGGTATAGTTAGGAGGGCACTTACTTTTCTAGGCTGACCTATCTATATGTCCTGGTAAAATACATGCGGAAATCCCATAGGAGGAAAATTCCACTTAGGGTTAGGGTTAGGTCACAAAGAACTTATAGAGCAAAATGGACTCTGCCAACAAACTCGGAGTGCTTGGCTGTGCTTAGGAGGGAACTTACTTTTCTAGGCTACACTATGTTTCTTCGTAAAATACATAGGAAAATCACATAAAAGGAAAATTTCTCTTAGGGTTAGGGTTGGGTCACAATGAATTTATAGAGCAAAATGGAAACCGCCAACAAACTCAAGAGTGCTTGGGTATAGTTAGGAGGGCACTTACTTTTCCAGGCTGATCCATGTTTCCTGGTAAAATATATGGGAAAATCCCATCGGAGGAAAATTCCACTTAGGGTTAGGGTTAGGTCACAATGAACTGATAGAGCAAAATGGACACCGCTAACAAACTCGGAGTGCTTGGGTATTGTTAGGAAGGCCCTTATATTTCTAGGCTGCCCTATCTATGTTTCCTGATAAAAAACAGGAGAAAATCCCAAAGGAGGAAAATTCCACGTACAGTTAGGGTTAGGTTACCATGAACTCATAGGGCAAAATGGAAGCTGCCAACAAACTCGGAGTGTTTGTGTATGGTTAGGAGGGCACTTATTTTCTAGGCTTCCCTTTCTATGTTTCCTGATAAAATAAATGGGAAAATCTCATAGGAGGAAAATTCCACATAGGGTTAGGGTTAGGTCACCATGAATTCATAGAGCAAAATGGACCCCACCAACAAACTCGAAGTGCTTGGGTATAGTTAGGAGGGCACTTACTTTTGTAGGCTTCCCTTTCTATGTTTCCTGATAAAATACACGGGAAAATCCCATAGGAGGAAAATTCCACTTAGGGTTAGGGTTAGGTCACAAAGAACTCATAAAGCAAAGTGGACACCACCAACAAATTCGGAGTGCTTGGGTATTGTTAGGAGGGCCCTTACATTTCTAGGCTGCCCTATTTATGTTTCCTGATAAAATAAATGGGAAAATCCCATCGTAGGAAAATTCCACTTAGGGTTAGGTCACAATGAACTGATAGAGCAAAATGGACACCGTTAACAAACTCAGAGTGCTCGGGTATTGTTAGGAAGGCCCTTATATTTCTAGGCTGCCCTATCTATGTTTCCTGATAAAAAACAGGAGAAAATCCCGTAGGAGGAAAATTCCACTTAGGGTTAGGGTTAGGTCACAATGAACTCATAGAGCAAAATGGACTCTGCCAACAAACTCGGAGTGCTTGGGTGTGCTTAGGAGGGCACTTACTTTTCTAGGCTGCTCTATGTTTCTTCGTAAAATACTTAGGAAAATCACATAGGAGGAAAATTCCACTTAGGGTTAGGGTTAGGTCACCATGAATTGATAGAGCAAAATGGACACCGCCAACAAACTCGGAGTGCTTGCGTATTGTTAGGAGGGCACTTACTTTTCTAGGCTGCCCTATCTATGTTTCCTGGTAAACTACATGCAGATATCCCATAGGAGGAAAATTCCACTTAGGGTTAGGGTTAGGTCACCATGAATTGATAGAGCAAAATGGACACCACCAACAAACTCAAGAGTGCTGGGGTATAGTTAGGAGGGCACTTACTTTTCCAGGCTGATCCATGTTTCCTGGTAAAATATATGGGAAAATCCCATGGGAGGAAAATTCCACTTAGGGTTAGGGTTAGGTCACAAAGAACTCATAGAGCAAAATGGACTCTGCCAACAAACTCGGAGTGCTTGGGTGTGCTTAGGAGGGCAGTTACTTTTCTAGGCTGCACTATGTTTCTTCGTAAAATACATAGGAAAATCACATAGGAGGAAAATTCCACTTAGGGTTCGGGTTAGGTCACCATGAATTGATAGATCAAAATGGACATCGCCAACAAACCCGGAGTGCTTGCGTATAGTTAGGAGGGCACTTACTTTTCTAGGCTGCCCTATCTATGTTTCCTGGTAAACTACATACAAAAATCCCATGAAAGGAAAATTTCTCTTAGGGTTAGGGTTGGGTCACAATGAATTTATAGAGCAAAATGGACACCGCCAACAAACTCAAGAGTACTTGGGTATAGTGAGGAGGGCACTTACTTTTCCAGGCTGATCCATGTTTCCTGGTAAAATATATGGGAAAATCCCATGGGAGGAAAATTCCACTTAGGGTTAGGTCACAAAGAACTCATAGAGCAATTGGACACCGCCAACAATCTCGGAGTGCTTGGGTATTGTTAGGAGGGCCCTTACATTCCTAGGCTGCCCGATTTATGTTTCCTGATAAAATAAATGGGAAAATCCCATCGGAGGAAAATTCCACTTTGGGTTAGGGTTAGGTCACAATGAACTGATAGAGCAAAATGGACACCGCTAACAAACTCGGAGTGCTTGGGTATTGTTAGGAAGGCCCTTATATTTCTAGGCTGCCCTATCTATGTTTCCTGATAAAAAACAGGAGAAAATCCCAAAGGAGGAAAATTCCACGTAGAGTTAGGGTTAGGTTACCATGAACTCATAGGGCAAAATGGAAGCTGCCAACAAACTCGGAGTGTTTGTGTATGGTTAGGAGGGCACTTATTTTCTAGGCTTCCCTTTCTATGTTTCCTGATAAAATAAATGGGAAATTCCATAGGAGGAAAATTCCACTTAGGGTTAGGGTTAGGTCACCATGAATTCATAGAGCAAAATGGACCCCACTAACAAACTCGAACTGCTTGGGTATAGTTAGGAGGGCACTTATTTTTCTAGGCTGACTTATGTATGTTTCCTGGTAAAATACATGCGGAAATCCCATAGGAGGAAAATTCCACTTAGGGTTAGGGTTAGGTCACCATGAATTCATAGAGCAAAATGGACCCCACTAACAAACTCGAACTGCTTGGGTATAGTTAGGAGGGCACTTATTTTTCTAGGCTGACTTATGTATGTTTCCTGGTAAAATACATGCGGAAATCCCATAGGAGGAAAATTCACTTAGGGTTAGGGTTAGGTCACAATGAATTCATAGAGCAAAATGGACCCCACTAACAAACTCGAACTGCTTGGGTATAGTTATAGAGAGGGCACTTATTTTTCTAGGCAAACTCGGTAAAATACATGCGGAAATCCTATAGGAGGAAAATTCCACTTAGGGTTAGGGTTAGGTCACAAAGAACTCATAGAGCAAAATGGACTCTGCCAACAAACTCGGAGTGCTTGGGTGTGCTTAGGAGGGCACTTACTTTTCTAGGCTGCACTATGTTTCTTCGTAAAATACTTAGGAAAATCACATAGGAGGAAAATTCCACTTAGGGTTAGGGTTATGTCACCATGAATTGATAGAGCAAAATGGACACCGCCAACAAACTCGGAGTGCTTGCGTATTGTTAGGAGGGCACTTACTTTTCTAGGCTGCCCTATCTATGTTTCCTGGTAAACTACATGCAGATATCCCATAGGAGGAAAATTCCACTTAGGGTAGAGGTCACCATGAATTTATAGAGCAAAATGGACACCGCTAACAAACTCGGAGTGCTTACCCTTATGATCTATGTTTCCTGATAAAAAACAGGAGAAAATCCCAAAAGGAAAATGTAGAGTTAGGGTTAGGTTACTGCTCATAGGGCAAACTGCCAACAAACTCGGAGTGTTTGTGTATGGTTAGGAAGGCACTTATTTTCTAGGCTTCCCTTTCTATGTTTCCTGATAAAATAAAAAATCCCATAGGAGGAAAATTCCATTAGGAGGAAAATTCCACTTAGGGTTAGGGTTAGGTCACCAATGAATTCATAGAGCAAAATCCCACTAACAAACTCGAACTGCTTGGGTATAGTTAGGAGGGCACTTAACAAACTCGAACTGCTTGGGTCTTATTTTTCTAGGCTGACTTATGTATGTTTCCTGGTAAAATACATGCGGAAATCCTATAGGAGGAAAATTCCACTTAGGGTTAGGGTTAGGTCACAAAGAACTCATAGAGCAAAATGGACTCTGCCAACAAACTCGGAGTGCTTGGGTGTGCTTAGGAGGGCACTTACTTTTCTAGGCTGCACTATGTTTCTTCGTAAAATACTTAGGAAAATCACATAGGAGGAAAATTCCACTTAGGGTTAGGGTTAGGTCACCATGAATTGATAGAGCAAAATGGACACCGCCAACAAACTCGGAGTGCTTGCGTATTGTTAGGAGGGCACTTATTTTTCTAGGCTGACTTATCTATGTTTCCTGGTAAAATACATGCGGAAATCCCATAGGAGGAAAATTCCACTGGACTCTAGGCACTATGTTTCTTCGTAAAATACTTAGGAAAATTAGGAGGAAAATTCCACTTAGGGTTAGGGTTAGGTCACCATGAATTGATAGAGCAAAATGGACACCGCCAACAAACTCGGAGTGCTTGCGTATTGTTAGGTTGGCACTTACTTTTCTAGGCTGCCCTATCTATGTTTCCTGGTAAACTACATGCAGATATCCCATAGGAGGAAAATTCCACTTAGGGTTAGGGTTAGGTCACCATGAATTGATAGAGCAAAATGGACACCACCAACAAACTCAAGAGTGCTTGGGTATAGTTAGGAGGGCACTTACTTTTCCAGGCTGATCCATGTTTCCTGGTAAAATATATGGGAAAATCCCATGGGAGGAAAATTCCACTTAGGGTTAGGGTTAGGTCACAAAGAACTCATAGAGCAAAATGGACTCTGCCAACAAACTCGGAGTGCTTGGGTGTGCTTAGGAGGGCACTTACTTTTCTAGGCTGCACTATGTTTCTTCGTAAAATACATAGGAAAATCACATAGGAGGAAAATTCCACGTAGAGTTAGGGTTAGGTTACCATGAACTCATAGGGCAAAATGGAAGCTGCCAACAAACTCGGAGTGTTTGTGTATGGTTAGGAAGGCACTTATTTTCTAGGCTTCCCTTTCTATGTTTCCTGATAAAATAAATGGGAAAATCCCATAGGAGGAAAATTCCACTTAGGGTTAGGGTTAGGTCACCATGAATTCATAGAGCAAAATGGACCCCACTAACAAACTCGAACTGCTTGGGTATAGTTAGGAGGGCACTTATTTTTCTAGGCTGACTTATGTATGTTTCCTGGTAAAATACATGCGGAAATCCCATAGGAGGAAAATTCCACTTAGGGTTAGGGTTAGGTCACAAAGAACTCATAGAGCAAAATGGACTCTGCCAACAAACTCGGAGTGCTTGGGTGTGCTTAGGAGGGCACTTACTTTTCTAGGCTGCACTATGTTTCTTCATAAAATACTTAGGAAAATCACATAGCAGGAAAATTCCACTTAGGGTTAGGGTTAGGTCACCATGAATTCATAGAGCAAAATGGACCCCACTAACAAACTCGAACTGCTTGGGTATAGTTAGGAGGGCACTTATTTTTCTAGGCTGACTTATGTATGTTTCCTCGTAAAATACATGCGGAAATCCCATAGGAGGAAAATTACACTTAGGGTTAGGGTTAGGTCACAATGAACTCATAGAGCAAAATGGACTCTGCCAACAAACTCGGAGTGCTTGGGTGTGCTTAGGAGGGCACTTACTTTTCTAGGCTGCACTATGTTTCTTCGTAAAATACTTAGGAAAATCACATAGGAGGAAAATTCCACTTAGGGTTAGGGTTATGTCACCATGAATTGATAGAGCAAAATGGACACCGCCAACAAACTCGGAGTGCTTGCGTATTGTTAGGAGGGCACTTACTTTTCTAGGCTGCCCTATCTATGTTTCCTGGTAAACTACATGCAGATATCCCATAGGAGGAAAATTCCACTTAGGGTTAGGGTTAGGTCACCATGAATTTATAGAGCAAAATGGACACCGCTAACAAACTCGGAGTGCTTGGGTATTGTTAGGAAGGCCCTTATATTTCTAGGCTGCCCTATCTATGTTTCCTGATAAAAAACAGGAGAAAATCCCAAAGGAGGAAAATTCCACGTAGAGTTAGGGTTAGGTTACCATGAACTCATAGGGCAAAATGGAAGCTGCCAACAAACTCGGAGTGTTTGTGTATGGTTAGGAAGGCACTTATTTTCTAGGCTTCCCTTTCTATGTTTCCTGATAAAATAAATGTGAAAATCCCATAGGAGGAAAATTCCACTTAGGGTTAGGGTTAGGTCACCATGAATTCATAGAGCAAAATGGACCCCACTAACAAACTCGAACTGCTTGGGTATAGTTAGGAGGGAACTTATTTTTCTAGGCTGACTTATGTATGTTTCCTGGTAAAATACATGCGGAAATCCCATAGGAGGAAAATTCCACTTAGGGTTAGGGTTAGGTCACAAAGAACTCATAGAGCAAAATGGACTCTGCCAACAAACTCGGAGTGCTTGGGTGTGCTTAGGAGGGCACTTACTTTTCTAGGCTGCACTATGTTTCTTCGTAAAATACTTAGGAAAATCACATAGGAGGAAAATTCCACTTAGGGTTAGGGTTAGGTCACCATGAATTCATAGAGCAAAATGGACCCCACTAACAAACTCGAACTGCTTGGGTATAGTTAGGAGGGCACTTATTTTTCTAGGCTGACTTATGTATGTTTCCTGGTAAAATACATGCGGAAATCCCATAGGAGGAAAATTCCACTTAGGGTTAGGGTTACGTCACAATGAACTCATAGAGCAAAATGGACTCTGCCAACAAACTCGGAGTGCTTGGGTGTGCTTAGGAGGGCACTTACTTTTCTAGGCTGCACTATGTTTCTTCGTAAAATACTTAGGAAAATCACATAGGAGGAAAATTCCACTTAGGGTTAGGGTTAGGTCACCATGAATTGATAGAGCAAAATGGACACCGCCAACAAACTCGGAGTGCTTGCGTATTGTTAGGTTGGCACTTACTTTTCTAGGCTGCCCTATCTATGTTTCCTGGTAAACTACATGCAGATATCCCATAGGAGGAAAATTCCACTTAGGGTTAGGGTTAGGTCACCATGAATTGATAGAGCAAAATGGACACCACCAACAAACTCAAGAGTGCTTGGGTATAGTTAGGAGGGCACTTACTTTTCCAGGCTGATCCATGTTTCCTGGTAAAATATATGGGAAAATCCCATGGGAGGAAAATTCCACTTAGGGTTAGGGTTAGGTCACAAAGAACTCATAGAGCAAAATGGACTCTGCCAACAAACTCGGAGTGCTTGGGTGTGCTTAGGAGGGCACTTACTTTTCTAGGCTGCACTATGTTTCTTCGTAAAATACATAGGAAAATCACATAGGAGGAAAATTCCACGTAGAGTTAGGGTTAGGTTACCATGAACTCATAGGGCAAAATGGAAGCTGCCAACAAACTCGGAGTGTTTGTGTATGGTTAGGAAGGCACTTATTTTCTAGGCTTCCCTTTCTATGTTTCCTGATAAAATAAATGGGAAAATCCCATAGGAGGAAAATTCCACTTAGGGTTAGGGTTAGGTCACCATGAATTCATAGAGCAAAATGGACCCCACTAACAAACTCGAACTGCTTGGGTATAGTTAGGAGGGCACTTATTTTTCTAGGCTGACTTATGTATGTTTCCTGGTAAAATACATGCGGAAATCCCATAGGAGGAAAATTCCACTTAGGGTTAGGGTTAGGTCACAAAGAACTCATAGAGCAAAATGGACTCTGCCAACAAACTCGGAGTGCTTGGGTGTGCTTAGGAGGGCACTTACTTTTCTAGGCTGCACTATGTTTCTTCATAAAATACTTAGGAAAATCACATAGCAGGAAAATTCCACTTAGGGTTAGGGTTAGGTCACCATGAATTCATAGAGCAAAATGGACCCCACTAACAAACTCGAACTGCTTGGGTATAGTTAGGAGGGCACTTATTTTTCTAGGCTGACTTATGTATGTTTCCTCGTAAAATACATGCGGAAATCCCATAGGAGGAAAATTACACTTAGGGTTAGGGTTAGGTCACAATGAACTCATAGAGCAAAATGGACTCTGCCAACAAACTCGGAGTGCTTGGGTGTGCTTAGGAGGGCACTTACTTTTCTAGGCTGCACTATGTTTCTTCGTAAAATACTTAGGAAAATCACATAGGAGGAAAATTCCACTTAGGGTTAGGGTTAGGTCACCATGAATTGATAGAGCAAAATGGACACCGCCAACAAACTCGGAGTGCTTGCGTATTGTTAGGAGGGCACTTACTTTTCTAGGCTGCCCTATCTATGTTTCCTGGTAAACTACATGCAGATATCCCATAGGAGGAAAATTCCACTTAGGGTTAGGGTTAGGTCACCATGAATTGATAGAGCAAAATGGACACCACCAACAAACTCAAGAGTGCTTGGGTATAGTTAGGAGGGCACTTACTTTTCCAGGCTGATCCATGTTTCCTGGTAAAATATATGGGAAAATCCCATGGGAGGAAAATTCCACTTAGGGTTAGGGTTAGGTCACAAAGAACTCATAGAGCAAAATGGACTCTGCCAACAAACTCGGAGTGCTTGGGTGTGCTTAGGAGGGCACTTACTTTTCTAGGCTGCACTATGTTTCTTCGTAAAATACATAGGAAAATCACATAGGAGGAAAATTCCACTTAGGGTTAGGGTTAGGTCACCATGAATTGATAGAGCAAAATGGACACCGCTAACAAACTCGGAGTGCTTGAGTATTGTTAGGAAGGCCCTTATATTTCTAGGCTGCCCTATCTATGTTTCCTGATAAAAAACAGGAGAAAATCCCAAAGGAGGAAAATTCCACGTAGAGTTAGGGTTAGGTTACCATGAACTCATAGGGCAAAATGGAAGCTGCCAACAAACTCGGAGTGTTTGTGTATGGTTAGGAGGGCACTTATTTTCTAGGCTTCCCTTTCTATGTTTCCTGATAAAATAAATGTGAAAATCCCATAGGAGGAAAATTCCACTTAGGGTTAGGGTTAGGTCACCATGAATTCATAGAGCAAAATGGACCCCACTAACAAACTCGAACTGCTTGGGTATAGTTAGGAGGGCACTTATTTTTCTAGGCTGACTTATGTATGTTTCCTGGTAAAATACATGCGGAAATCCCATAGGAGGAAAATTCCACTTAGGGTTAGGGTTAGGTCACAAAGAACTCATAGAGCAAAATGGACTCTGCCAACAAACTCGGAGTGCTTGGGTGTGCTTAGGAGGGCACTTACTTTTCTAGGCTGCACTATGTTTCTTCGTAAAATACTTAGGAAAATCACATAGGAGGAAAATTCCACTTAGGGTTAGGGTTAGGTCACCATGAATTCATAGAGCAAAATGGACCCCACTAACAAACTCGAACTGCTTGGGTATAGTTAGGAGGGAACTTATTTTTCTAGGCTGACTTATGTATGTTTCCTGGTAAAATACATGCGGAAATCCCATAGGAGGAAAATTCCACTTAGGGTTAGGGTTAGGTCACAATGAACTCATAGAGCAAAATGGACTCTGCCAACAAACTCGGAGTGCTTGGGTGTGCTTAGGAGGGCACTTACTTTTCTAGGCTGCACTATGTTTCTTCGTAAAATACTTAGGAAAATCACATAGGAGGAAAATTCCACTTAGGGTTAGGGTTAGGTCACCATGAATTGATAGAGCAAAATGGACACCGCCAACAAACTCGGAGTGCTTGCGTATTGTTAGGAGGGCACTTACTTTTCTAGGCTGCCCTATCTATGTTTCCTGGTAAACTACATGCAGATATCCCATAGGAGGAAAATTCCACTTAGGGTTAGGGTTAGGTCACCATGAATTCATAGAGCAAAATGGACACCGCCAACAAACTCAAGAGTACTTGGGTATAGTCAGGAGGGCACTTACTTTTCCAGGCTGATCCATGTTTCCTGGTAAAATATATGGGAAAATCCCATCGGAGGAAAATTCCACTTAGGGTTAGGGTTAGGTCACAAAGAACTCATAGAGCAATTGGACACCGCCAACAGTCTCGGAGTGCTTGGGTATTGTTAGGAGGGCCCTTACATTCCTAGGCTGCCCGATTTATGTTTCCTGATAAAATAAATGGGAAAATCCCATCAGAGGAAAATTCCACTTAGGGTTAGGGTTAGGTCACAATGAACTGATAGAGCAAAATGGACACCGCTAACAAACTCGGAGTGCTTGGGTATTGTTAGGAAGGCCCTTATATTTCTAGGCTGCCCTATCTATGTTTCCTGATAAAAAACAGGAGAAAATCCCAAAGGAGGAAAATTCCACGTAGAGTTAGGTTTAGGTTACCATGAACTCATAGGGCAAAATGGAAGCTGCCAACAAACTCGGAGTGTTTGTGTATGGTTAGGAGGGCACTTATTTTCTAGGCTTCCCTTTCTATGTTTCCTGATAAAATAAATGGGAAAATCCCATAGGAGGAAAATTCCACTTTGGGTTAGGGTTAGGTCACCATGAATTCATAGAGCAAAATGGACCCCACCAACAAACTCGAAGTGCTTGGGTATAGTTAGGAGGGCACTTACTTTTCTAGGCTTCCCTTTCTATGTTTCCTGATAAAATACACGGGAAAATCCCATAGGAGGAAAATTCCACTTAGGGTTAGGGTTAGGTCACAAAGAACTCATAAAGCAAAGTGGACACCACCAACAAATTCGGAGTGCTTGGGTATTGTTAGGAGGGCCCTTACATTTCTAGGCTGCCCTATTTATGTTTCCTGATAAAATAAATGGGAAAATCCCATCGTAGGAAAATTCCACTTAGGGTTAGGGTTAGGTCACAATGAACTGATAGAGCAAAATGGACACCGTTAACAAACTCAGAGTGCTCGGCTATTGTTAGGAAGGCCCTTATATTTCTAGGCTACCCTATCTATGTTTCCTGATAAAAAACAGGAGAAAATCCCGTAGGAGGAAAATTCCACTTAGGGTTAGGGTTAGGTCACAATGAACTCATAGAGCAAAATGGACTCTGCCAACAAACTCGGAGTGCTTGGGTGTGCTTAGGAGGGCACTTACTTTTCTAGGCTGCACTATGTTTCTTCCTAAAATACTTAGGAAAATCACATAGGAGGAAAATTCCACTTAGGGTTAGGGTTAGGTCACCATGAATTGATAGAGCAAAATGGACACCGCCAACAAACTCGGAGTGCTTGCGTATTGTTAGGAGGGCACTTACTTTTCTAGGCTGCCCTATCTATGTTTCCTGGTAAACTACATGCAGATATCCCATAGGAGGAAAATTCCACTTAGGGTTAGGGTTAGGTCACCATGAATTGATAGAGCAAAATGGACACCACCAACAAACTCAAGAGTGCTTGGGTATAGTTAGGAGGGCACTTACTTTTCCAGGCTGATCCATGTTTCCTGGTAAAATATATGGGAAAATCCCATGGGAGGAAAATTCCACTTAGGGTTAGGGTTAGGTCACAAAGAACTCATAGAGCAAAATGGACTCTGCCAACAAACTCGGAGTGCTTGGGTGTGCTTAGGAGGGCACTTACTTTTCTAGGCTGCACTATGTTTCTTCGTAAAATACATAGGAAAATCACATAGGAGGAAAATTCCACTTAGGGTTAGGGTTAGGTCACCATGAATTGATAGAGCAAAATGGACACCGCTAACAAACTCGGAGTGCTTGGGTATTGTTAGGAAGGCCCTTATATTTCTAGGCTGCCCTATCTATGTTTCCTGATAAAAAACAGGAGAAAATCCCAAAGGAGGAAAATTCCACGTAGAGTTAGGGTTAGGTTACCATGAACTCATAGGGCAAAATGGAAGCTGCCAACAAACTCGGAGTGTTTGTGTATGGTTAGGAGGGCACTTATTTTCTAGGCTTCCCTTTCTATGTTTCCTGATAAAATAAATGGGAAAATCCCATAGGAGGAAAATTCCACTTAGGGTTAGGGTTAGGTCACCATGAATTCATAGAGCAAAATGGACCCCACTAACAAACTCGAACTGCTTGGGTATAGTTAGGAGGGCACTTATTTTTCTAGGCTGACTTATCTATGTTTCCTGGTAAAATACATGCGGAAATCCCATAGGAGGAAAATTCCACTTAGGGTTAGGGTTAGGTCACCATGAATTGGTAGAGCAAAATGGACACCGCCAACAAACCCGGAGTGCTTGCGTATAGTTAGGAGGGCACTTACTTTTCTAGGCTGCCCTATCTATGTTTCCTGGTAAACTACATACAAAAATCCCATGAAAGGAAAATTTCTCTTAGGGTTAGGGTTGGGTCACAATGAATTTATAGAGCAAAATGGACACCGCCAACAAACTCAAGAGTACTTGGGTATAGTGAGGAGGGCACTTACTTTTCCAGGCTGATCCATGTTTCCTGGTAAAATATATGGGAAAATCCCATGGGAGGAAAATTCCACTTAGGGTTAGGTCACAAAGAACTCATAGAGCAATTGGACACCGCCAACAATCTCGGAGTGCTTGGGTATTGTTAGGAGGGCCCTTACATTCCTAGGCTGCCCGATTTATGTTTCCTGATAAAATAAATGGGAAAATCCCATCAGAGGAAAATTCCACTTAGGGTTAGGGTTAGGTCACAATGAACTGATAGAGCAAAATGGACACCGCTAACAAACTCGGAGTGCTTGGGTATTGTTAGGAAGGCCCTTATATTTCTAGGCTGCCCTATCTATGTTTCCTGATAAAAAACAGGAGAAAATCCCAAAGGAGGAAAATTCCATGTAGAGTTAGGTTTAGGTTACCATGAACTCATAGGGCAAAATGGAAGCTGCCAACAAACTCGGAGTGTTTGTGTATGGTTAGGAGGGCACTTATTTTCTAGGCTTCCCTTTCTATGTTTCCTGATAAAATAAATGGGAAAATCCCATAGGAGGAAAATTCCACTTAGGGTTAGGGTTAGGTCACCATGAATTCATAGAGCAAAATGGACCCCACCAACAAACTCGAAGTGCTTGGGTATAGTTAGGAGGGCACTTACTTTTCTAGGCTTCCCTTTCTATGTTTCCTGATAAAATACACAGGAAAATCCCATAGGAGGAAAATTCCACTTAGGGTTAGGGTTAGGTCACAAAGAACTCATAAAGCAAAGTGGACACCACCAACAAATTCGGAGTGCTTGGGTATTGTTAGGAGGGCCCTTACATTTCTAGGCTGCCCTATTTATGTTTCCTGATAAAATAAATGGGAAAATCCCATCGTAGGAAAATTCCACTTAGGGTTAGGGTTAGCTCACAATGAACTGATAGAGCAAAATGGACACCGTTAACAAACTCAGAGTGCTCGGGTATTGTTAGGAAGGCCCTTATATTTCTAGGCTGCCCTATCTATGTTTCCTGATAAAAAACAGGAGAAAATCCCGTAGGAGGAAAATTCCACTTAGGGTTAGGGTTAGGTCACAATGAACTCATAGAGCAAAATGGACTCTGCCAACAAACTCGGAGTGCTTGGGTGTGCTTAGGAGGGCACTTACTTTTCTAGGCTGCACTATGTTTCTTCGTAAAATACTTAGGAAAATCACATAGGAGGAAAATTCCACTTAGGGTTAGGGTTAGGTCACCATGAATTGATAGAGCAAAATGGACACCGCCAACAAACTCGGAGTGCTTGCGTATTGTTAGGAGGGCACTTACTTTTCTAGGCTGCCCTATCTATGTTTCCTGGTAAACTACATGCAGATATCCCATAGGAGGAAAATTCCACTTAGGGTTAGGGTTAGGTCACCATGAATTGATAGAGCAAAATGGACACCACCAACAAACTCAAGAGTGCTTGGGTATAGTTAGGAGGGCACTTACTTTTCCAGGCTGATCCATGTTTCCTGGTAAAATATATGGGAAAATCCCATGGGTGGAAAATTCCACTTAGGGTTAGGGTTAGGTCACAAAGAACTCATAGAGCAAAATGGACTCTGCCAACAAACTCGGAGTGCTTGGGTGTGCTTAGGAGGGCACTTACTTTTCTAGGCTGCACTATGTTTCTTCGTAAAATACATAGGAAAGTCACATAGGAGGAAAATTCCACTTAGGGTTAGGGTTAGGTCACAATGAACTGATAGAGCAAAATAGACACCGCTAACAAACTCGGAATGCTTGGGTATTGTTAGGAAGGCCCTTATATTTCTAGGCTGCCCTATCTATGTTTCCTGATAAAAAACAGGAGAAAATCCCATAGGAGGAAAATTCCACGTAGAGTTAGGGTTAGGTTACCATGAACTCTTAGGGCAAAATGGAAGCTGCCAACAAACTCGGAGTGCTTGTATATCGTTAGGAGGGCACTTATTTTCTAGGCTTCCCTTTCTATGTTTCCTGATAAAATAAATGTGAAAATCCCATAGGAGGAAAATTCCACTTAGGGTTAGGGTTAGGTCACCATGAATTCATAGAGCAAAATGGACCCCACTAACAAACTCGAACTGCTTGGGTATAGTTAGGAGGGCACTTATTTTTCTAGGCTGACTTATGTATGTTTCCTGGTAAAATACATGCGGAAATCCCATAGGAGGAAAATTCCACTTAGGGTTAGGGTTAGGTCACAAAGAACTCATAGAGCAAAATGGACTCTGCCAACAAACTCAGAGTGCTTGGGTGTGCTTAGGAGGGCAGTTACTTTTCTAGGCTGCACTATGTTTCTTCGTAAAATACATAGGAAAATCACATAGGAGGAAAAATCCACTTAGGGTTCGGGTTAGGTCACCATGAATTGATAGATCAAAATGGACACCGCCAACAAACTCGGAGTGCTTGCGTATAGTTAGGAGGGCACTTACTTTTCTAGGCTGCCCTATCTATGTTTCCTGGTAAACTACATACAAAAATCCCATGAAAGGAAAATTTCTCTTAGGGTTAGGGTTGGGTCACAATGAATTTATAGAGCAAAATGGACACCGCCAACAAACTCAAGAGTACTTGGGTATAGTGAGGAGGGCACTTACTTTTCCAGGCTGATCCATGTTTCCTGGTAAAATATATGGGAAAATCCCATGGGAGGAAAATTCCACTTAGGGTTAGGTCACAAAGAACTCATAGAGCAATTGGACACCGCCAACAATCTCGGAGTGCTTGGGTATTGTTAGGAGGGCCCTTACATTCCTAGGCTGCCCGATTTATGTTTCCTGATAAAATAAATGGGAAAATCCCATCGGAGGAAAATTCCACTTTGGGTTAGGGTTAGGTCACAATGAACTGATAGAGCAAAATGGACACCGCTAACAAACTCGGAGTGCTTGGGTATTGTTAGGAAGGCCCTTATATTTCTAGGCTGCCCTATCTATGTTTCCTGATAAAAAACAGGAGAAAATCCCAAAGGAGGAAAATTCCACGTAGAGTTAGGTTTAGGTTACCATGAACTCATAGGGCAAAATGGAAGCTGCCAACAAACTCGGAGTGTTTGTGTATGGTTAGGAGGGCACTTATTTTCTAGGCTTCCCTTTCTATGTTTCCTGATAAAATAAATGGGAAAATCCCATAGGAGGAAAATTCCACTTAGGGTTAGGGTTAGGTCACCATGAATTCATAGAGCAAAATGGACCCCACCAACAAACTCGAAGTGCTTGGGTATAGTTAGGAGGGCACTTACTTTTCTAGGCTGACTTATCTATGTTTCCTGGTAAAATATATGCGGAAATCCCATAGGAGGAAAATTCCACTTAGGGTTAGGGTTAGGTCACAAAGAACTCATAGAGCAAAATGGACTCTGCCAACAAACTCGGAGTGCTTGGGTGTGCTTAGGAGGGCAGTTACTTTTCTAGGCTGCACTACGTTTCTTCGTAAAATACATAGGAAAATCACATAGGAGGAAAATTCCACTTAGGGTTAGGGTTAGGTCACCATGAATTGATAGATCAAAATGGACACTGCCAACAAACTCGGAGTGCTTGCGTATAGTTAGGAGGGCACTTACTTTTCTAGGCTGCCCTATCTATGTTTCCTGGTAAACTACATACAAAAATCCCATAAAAGGAAAATTTCTCTTAGGGTTAGGGTTGGGTCACAATGAATTTATAGAGCAAAATGGACACCGCCAACAAACTCGGAGTGCTTCGGTATAGTTAGGAGGGCACTTACTTTTCTAGGCTGACCTATCCATGTTTCCTGGTAAAATACATGGGAAAATCCGATAGGAGGAAAATTCTACTTAGGGTTAGGTCACCGTGAACTCATAGAGCAAAATGAATACCGCCAACAAACTCGGAGTGCTTGAGTATGGTTAGGAGGGCACTTATTGTCTAGGCTTCCCTTTCTATGTTTCCTGGTAAAATACATGGGAAAATCCCATAGGATGTAAATTCCACTTAGTGTTAGGGTTACGTCACAATGAACTAAGGGAGCAAAATGGACACCGCAAACAAACTTGTAGTTCTTGGGTATAGTTAGGAGGACACTTACTTTTCTAGCCTGCCCTATCTATGTTTCCTTGCAAAATACATGGGAAAATCCCATACGAGGAAAATTCCACTTATGGTTAGGGTTAGGTCACCATGAACTAATGGAGCAAAATGGACACCGCCAACAAACTCATAGTTCTTGGGTATAGTTAGGAGGGCACTTTCTTTTCTAGTCTGCCCTATCTATGTTTCCTGGCAAAATACATGGGAAAATCCCATAGGAGGAAAATTCCACTTAGGGTTAGGTCTCCATGAATTGATAGAGCAAAATGGACACCACCAACAAACTCAGAGTGCTTGGGTATAGTTAGGAGGGCACTTACTTTTCTAGGCTGATCCATCCATGTTTCCTGGTAAAATATGGGAAAATCCCATCGGAGGAAAATTCCACTTAGGGTTAGGCTTAGGTCACCATGAATTGATAGAGCAAAATGGACATCACCAACAAACTCATTCCCCTTTATGGATTACTGCCTTGTCGTGGCGAAGGGGCTTGCGTAACTCAATGAAGCTATAATCTATGCCGTGCAGGGCCACCCAAGTCGGACAGGTTATAGCAGACAGTTCTGACAAAATGTGATCCACTGGAGAAGAAAATGGCAAACCACCCCAGTATCTTTGCCATGAAAACCCCATGGACAGTACTAAAAGGAAAAAAGATATGACGCTGCAAGATGAGCCCCTCAGGTCGGAAGGTGTCCAATATGCTACTGGGAAAGAGCAGAGGGCTAGCACTAGTAGCGCCAGAAAGAATGAAGCGACTGGGCCAAAGCCGAAAGGACGCTCAGCTGTGGATATATCTGGTGGTGAAAGGAAAGTCCAATGCTGTAAAGATTTTTTCTCCATAGGAACCTGGAATGTAAGATCCATGAATCAAGGCAAGCTAGACATAGTCAAAAAAGAGATGACAAGACTGAACATCGACATCTTAGGAATCAGCGAACTAAAATGGACAGGAATGGGTGAATTTAACTCAGATGACCATCAGGTATACTACTGTGGGCAAGAATCCCTCAGAAGAAATGGAGTAGCCTTCATAGTCAATAAAAGAATAGGAAAAGCAATACTGGGATACAATCCTCAAAATGACAGAATGATCTCTATTCGAATCCAAGGCAAACCATTCAATATCACAGTAGTCCAAATCTATGCCCCAACCACTGGTGCTGAAGAGGATGAAATTGACCGGTTCTATGAAGCCCTACAGCACCTTATAGAATTAACACCAAAAAATGATGTCCTTATCATCATGGGGGATTGGAATGCTAAGGTAGGAAGCCAAAAGATAACCGGAATAACAGGCAAGTTTGGCCTTGGAGTACAAAATGAAGCAGGGCACAGGCTAATAGAATTTTGTCAAGAGAATACGATGGTCATAACAAACACTCTTTTCCAACAACCCAAGAGACGGCTCTACACATGGACATCACCAGACGGTCAACATAGAAATCAGATTGACTATGTGCTCTGCAGCCAAAGATGGAGAAGCTCTATACAGTCAGTAAAAACAAGACCAGGAGCTGACTGTGGCTCAGATCATGAGCTTCTCGTTGCAAAATTTAGGCTTAAATTGAAAAAAGTAGGGAAAAGCACTAGGCCACTCAGGTATGAACTAAATCATATTCCTGATGAATATACAGTAGAGGTGACAAATAGATTTAAGGAATTAGATCTGATAGACAGAGTGCCTGAAGAACTATGGATGGAAGTTCGCAACATTGTACAAGAGGTAGCAACTAAAACCATCCCAAAGAAAAAGAAATGCAAGAAAGCAAAATGGCTGTCTGAGGAAGCTTTGCAAATAGCTGAGGAAAGAAGGGAAGCGAAAGGCAAAGGAGAAAGAGAAAGATACACCCAATTGAATGCAGAATTCCAGAGAGTAGCTAGAAGAGATAAGAATACCTTCTTAAATGAACAGTGCAAAGAAATAGAAGAAAACAACAGAATAGGGAGGACCAGAGATCTCTTCAAGAAAATTGGAGATATGAAGGGAACGTTTCATGCAAAGATGGGCATGATAAAGGACCAAAATGGCAGAGACCTAACAGAGGCAGAAGAGATTAAGAAGAGATGGCAAAACTACACAGAAGAACTATACAAGAATGAGCTTAACATCCCAGATAACCACAATGAGATGGTCATTGACCTCGAACCAGAATCCTAGAATGTGAAGTGAAATGGGCCTTAGAAAATCTGAGCAACAACAAAGCTAGTGGAGGTGACAGTATTCCAGCTGAGCTATTCAAAATCTTAAAAGACGATGCAGTAAAAGTGCTACACTCAATTTGCCAGCAAATTTGGAAAACTCAACAGTGGCCACAGGATTGGAAAAGGTCAGTTTACATTCCAATTCCAAAGAAAGGCAATGCCAAAGAATGTTCAAACTATCGCACCATTGCACTCATTTCACATGCTAGTAAAGTTATGCTTAAAATCCTACAAGCTAGACTCCAGCAGTATGTGGATCGAGAACTACCAGAAGTACAGGCAGGATTTCGAAGAGGCAGAGGAACTAGAGATCAAATTGCCAACATACGCTGGATCATGGAGAAAGCTAGGGAGTTCCAGAAAAACATCTACTTCTGCTTCATTGACTATGCAAAAGCCTTTGATTGTGTGGATCACAACAAATTGTGGCAAGTTCTTAAAGAGATGGGAGTACCAGACCATCTCATTTGTCTCTTGAGAAACCTATATGTGGGTCAAGAAGCAACAGTGAGAACCGAACACGGAACCACTGATTGGTTCAAAATTGGAAAAGGAGTCCGGCAAGGCTGTATACTGTCGCCCTGCCTATTTAACTTATATGCAGAGCACATCATGAGAAAGGCAGGGCTAGATGAATCAAAAGTTGGAATTAAGATTGCCGGGAGAAATATCAACAACCTAAGATATGCAGATGATACCACTCTAATGGCAGAAAGTGAAGAGGAACTAAAGAGCCTCTTGATGCGGGTGAAGAAGGAGAGTGCAAAAGTTGGCTTGAAACTCAACATTAAGAAAACCAAAATCATGGCATCCGGCCCTCTCAATTCCTGGCAAATAGATGGGGAAGAAATGGAGGTAGTGACAGATTTTATTTTTCTGGGCTCCAAGATCACCTCAGATGGGGACTGCAGCCAAGAAATTAAAAGACGCTTGCTCCTGGGGAGGAAAGCTATGGCAAATCTAGGCAGCATTCTAAAAAGCAGAGACATCACCCTGCCAACAAAAGTGCGTATAGTCCAGGCCATGGTTTTCCCAGTTGCAATGTATGGCTGTGAAAGTTGGACCATAAGAAAGGCTGAGCGCAAAAGAATTGAGGCCTTTGAACTATGGTGCTGGAGAAGACTCCTGCGAGTCCCTTGGACTGCAAGGCGTTCAAACCGGTCAGTCCTAGAAGAGATCAACCCCGACTGCTCTTTAGAAGGCCAGATCCTGAAGTTGAAACTCAAGTACTTTGGCCACCTAATGAGAAGGAAGGATTCACTGGAGAAGAGCCTAATGCTGGGAAAGATTGAGGGCAATAGAAGAAGGGGACGACAGAGAATGAGATGGCTGGATGGAGTCACTGAAGCAGTAGGTGTGAATTTAAATGGACTCCAGAAGATGGTAGAGGACAGGAAGACCTGGAGGAACGTTGTCCATGGGGTCGCGATGGGTCGGACACGACTTCGCAATTAACAACAACAACAAACTCGTAGTTCTTGGGTATAGTTGGGAGGGCACTTACTTTTCTACGCTGACCTATCCATGTTTCCTGGTAAAATACATGGGAAAATCCCATAGGAGGAAAATTCCACTTAGGGTTAGGGTTAGGTCACCATGAACTGATAGAGCAAAATGGACACCACCAACAAACTCGGAGTGCTTGGGTATACTTAGGAGGGCACTTACTTTTCTAGGCTGACCTATCCACGTTTCCTGGTAAAATACATGGGAAAATCCCATAGGAGGAAAATTCCACTTAGGGTTAGGTTACCATGAACTCATAGAGCAAAGTGGAAGCCGCCAAAAAACTCGGAGTGCTTGGGTATGGTTAGGAGGGCACTTACTTTTCTAGGCTGACTTATCTATGTTTCCTGGTAAAATACATGGGAAAATCCCATAGGAGGAAATTTCCACTTAGGGTTAGGGTTAGGTCGCAATGAACTAATAGAGGAAAATGGACATCGCCAACAAACTCGTAGTTCTTGGGTATAGTTATGAGGGCATTTACTTTTGTAGGCTGCCCTATCTATATTTCCTGGCAAAATACATGGGAAAATCCCATAGGAGGAAAATTCCACTTAGGGTTAGGGTTAGGTCACCATGAATTGATAGAGCAAAATGGACACCACCAACAAACTCAAGAGTGCTTGGGTATAAGTTAGGAGGGCACTTACTTTTCCAGGCTGATCCATGTTTCCCGGTAAAATATATGGGAAAATCCCATGGGAGGGAAATTCCACTTAGGGTTAGGGTTAGGTCACAAAGAACTCATAGAGCAATTGGACATCGCCAACAAACTCGGAGTGCTTGGGTATTGTTAGGAGGGCGCTTATATTTCTAGGCTGCCCTATTTATGTTTCCTGATAAAATAAATGGGAAAATCCCATCGGAGGAAAATTCCACTTAGGGTTAGGGTTAGGTCACCATGAACTCAAAGAGCCAAATGGACACTGCGAACAAGCTTGGAGTGCTTGGGTATGGTTAGGAGGGCACTTATTTTCTAGGCTTCCCTTTCTATGTTTCCTGATAAAATACATGGGAATATCCCATAGGAGAAAAATCCCACTTAGGGTTAGGTCACCATGAACTGATAGAATCAAGATCACGTGAAGTATTAATACCACTCTTCAATGCCTTGGTAAGGCCACACCTGGAATACTGCATCCAGTTTTGGTCACCACGATGTAAAAAAGATGTTGAGACTCTAGAAATAGTACAGAGAAGAGCAACAAAGATGATTAGGGGAGTGGAGGCTAAAACATATAAGGAACGGTTGCTACAATTGGGTATGTCTAGTTTAACGAAGAGAAGGACAAGGGGGGACATGATAGCAGTATTCCAATATCTCAGGGGCTGCCATAAAGAAGAGGGAATTAAGCTATTTTCCAAAGCACCTGAAGGCAGGACAAGAAGCAACGGGTGGAAACTCATCAAGGAGAGAAGCAACCTCGAACTAAGGAGAAACTTCCTGACAGTGAGAACAATTAATCAGTGGAACAGCTTGCCTCCAGAAGCAGTAAATGCTCCAACACTGGAAGTTTTTAAGAAGAGACTGGACAGCCACTTGTCCGAAATGGTGTAGGGTTTCCTGCCCGAGCAGGGGGTTGGACTAGATGACCTCCAAGGTCCCTTCCAACTTTACTAATATGAATATGAATATGTTGCTCAGTGGTCCAAAGTTCTCTTTTCTGATGAGAGCAACTTTTGCATCTCATTTGGGAACCAAGGACCCAGAGTCTGGATGAAGAATGGAGAGGCACACACTGCCAAAAGCACCAAAACCTGGTTCAATGACCGTGGGATTACTGTGCTTGATTGGCCATCAAACTCGCCTGACTTGAACCCCATAGAGAATCTATGGAGCATTGCCAAGAGAAAGATGAGAGACATGAGACCGAACAATGCAGAAGAGCTGAAGGCCGCTATTGAAGCATCCTGGTCTTCCATAACACTTCAGCCGTACCACAGGCTAATAGCTTCCATGCCACGCCACATTGAGGCAGTAATTGCTGCAAAAGGGTCCCAAACCAAGTACTGAGTACATATGCATGCTTATACTTTTCAGAGGTCCAATATTGTTCTATGTACAATCCTTGTTTTATTGACTGCATGTAATATTCTAATTTTATGAGATTGTGGATTTGGGGTTTTCATGAGTTGTAAGCCATAATCATCTCACTTATGACCCATCACGGCTTGAACTATCTTGCTTTGCATGTAATGAGTCTATCTCATATATTAGGTTCACCTTTTAAGTTGCATTACTGAAATAAATGAACTTTTGCACGATATTCTAATTTTTCGGGTTTCACTCGTATGTGTATTTGGTGGCTTAGTCACTCTAGTTAACATTGCCTAACAATTTAGTGTAAACTGGGATTACAATATCTGAGCCGCACATGTTCACAAGAACATTAGATGGCAGTGAAGATACTAGGGTTTTTTTGCAGGGGGAATAGTGCCCTCTAGTGTTTTGGATAATATTGTTTATTCTTGGAAAGAGAAAGATAATGGAGATAAATATTGACAGAGATATCATGTTAGGAGTGGCATGGTGGCCTATATGTGGAGCTCTTGCCTCAGAATCAGGAGGCTGAGTGATCCTAGGTAGCGGCAGTTATCTCTGTCTCTGGGCTCAATGAGTAACTGTCTGCTGCGAATTTCACATAGGCACCAGGAAGGGCATCCAGCCAGTAAACCAATAATAAAAGTAACTGAATGAAACAATTAATACAGCATTGAATTGTCCCGTGGAAAGTTGTCCCGTGATGAGTTGTCTGTGGCGAGTAGTCCAGTGGGGAGTTAGCTGTGGCAAGTTGGCGATGGCAAGTTACCCAAGGCAGGTTATCCTAGACCCCAAAGGCAAGGCCTCAAAAATCTCACATAGTAGAGCCAAGAATGTTTTTTTCTCAGCTCAATCCATGCAGTGAAACCTATAGAAATTGATTCTTAAATTGCTACGTTCTCCAACCTTATACACCAAAAATTCTGAAGTTCTATTTCCAACCTGGAATGCATGATTGAGCCAAGCAAATATGTAGCTAGAATGGGGAAAAGATTAGCAATAGTGTTTGGTAATACTGTTTTATTTCTATGTTTTTATTGTTATAAGCTGCCCAGAGATGTTGTTTATATCACAGGCAGCCTTATAACACAAATAATAAAATAAAAATAAAATATAAAATAATAAAAGTCAGAAAGCCAGTTTGGTCTAGTGCTTAAGGCATCAGACTAGAAATCAGGAGACTGAATTCTAGTTCCACCTGAAAGCTAGCTGGGTGACTTTGGGCCAGTCACTCTCTCTCAGTCCATGATGTCAGGCTGAAAAAAAAGCAGGCCTTGCAGTTCTAGGTAAATACTAGGAAGAAAGAAGGAAGAAGTAAAGAGAAGGAAGGAAGGACAAGATTTGAATGTATAAACAAATCAATACTTCTATCCTTTTAGACTTTTTTCTTTGCCAGTCTTAAAAAAGCTCTCTCTCTCTCTTTTAATTGACACGCACCCCCATATTTTAAAGCTGTGAAACTAAACTCAAACAGGTTTTTAACGTTTTTATGATATACTGATTTCATGGAGGATAAAAAAGGTATTGTTCTAATATACATACATAATAAAGCATTTCAATATAATGAAATCATGAGAAAATGCAAGGCAATGTTTTTCTCACATTACATATTTGCTATTCATCATTGCTTGCAAATAAAAACAATCTTGGTTTTCATGTATCCTGGAATAGAATTTTTTTTTAATCCTTGCCACATTTCCTTCACATTTAATTATTTCAGTTTGCCTGTTCTCTCCTACCATTTTTGTTGAGGTGATTGAAACCGATCGATGCGAGAAAGTTTAGTCAAATGGCTTCCCTTAGAAAACAGCACACTCAGTATTCCATTTCCATTTGGCAACTATATGTGATTTAGATTTTGATAAAAATTTTAAGAATTGCATAGTAACTGATAAGAGGCAGTGCAAGTCTCTAATAAATCATTTACTGCCAATAAAATCCATAGTAGCAAATGTATTGATGTCACTATGTTTTTTAAAAGCATAAAAATATAAGGAATGACAAACGAGCCCAAAGGATGCCAATTCTACATGTTAGCATATTTTAGCTGTCCAGACAAAGTTAGCAGCTGCTATCAAGTTGTATTCCTTTAGAACTGACAAACAGTTACCTCTAATGCTTCAGCTAGTATGCAAAACTTTCAGCAAAAATCCAGAGTTCTGCTGAAAAACACAAATGTATGGGTGTCATTGTACAGCTATAACTTGCTTAACAACTGCTTTGTTTAGTGACCAAAATTACAACAATGCTGAAAAAGTAACTTTACAGCTAAATTGCAGTATTTTCCTAACCATATAATAGAAATGCAACTGGTGCATACACTTACAATCATCATCGGACTGTCCTGCTGTCATGTGATCACCATCTATGCACTTCACAACCAGATTTAAGATGGACAGAATGGAAGAAATTGATCCTAGGTCCTTTAAGATCTCTGAGACCTTGAAGGTCAAACATTAACACTGTGTAAAATTAATCATAACAGTGTAGACTGCCAGGTTTATAATTTTGCAATTAAAGTTTTCAAATAATTTCCCGATTCTAAGTTGCAAAAAAGAGAGCATACTCTCATGGCTACATTTAACACTTTTACATTTTTATTTAATTAAATCAGCCATTGTACACATTGCAGCTATGTATTGTTAGTGCTGTTGTTTGTTTTACATCTTTAATACATGCCCTCATAGATATATTCAGTTAAGTGTTATCACCATGGGAACAAGATGCCGATTTATCAACTTAAAATCACCTTCTCACAGTATTCAAGTTCTCTGATAACACAGCAAAAATTCAAAACTGAAAAAAGGAGAATAGCCATTATGCTGTTACACAGAACATCATCAAATAACACAACAGAAATGCATTTCTTGTAGAGCCCGTCTTGAAGGTTAAACAGTGATGTTCTTGACAATGAGAAATGAGCTATTGTGTGTCCTGCAATAAGGTCTCCTTTCATTTTGGCAGTCATTAAGTGCTGCTTTGCCAACAAAACAAATTTGTTATGGCACTGAGTAGGTTTTTGTTTTTAAACCAGGAAACCAAAACCTCCTTAAAGGTTTCTTTTCTCTTGGCATTGTTGCTTAATTAGGAGGTGCAATTTGTAACATTTATTTTCAATATTCTGAGCACTGAGTGGGGTTGTTTTGTTTAAAGAAACAAAGGCTAGCAGGGTTTTGAAAAATATTCAGCCCTAGAGGTCCTGACTCATAATTGCTGAATATGCTTTGTGTTTATCAAACAACTGACTCAAAATGTATATCATTTCATATAATATATGTATATATATTATATGTATATATATATATATATATATATATCTAATTACATATATATGTTAAAATGCTACAGAGCTTCAGATCACTATTAGAATTAGGTACAGATCACAAAATAATTCCAGGGTCATATATGCATTCTTGGAAAATCAAAGTGCAGACATTTACATGAATAATGCTTGAAAAGTGGTTAAGGACTATAAATAAAATAGCAAGAAAAAAAACTAAACAAATGCTTGGTGGATTCCTGTCTCCTTATAACTAAAACTCCAGAGAAAAACCTCAAACACGATGGTAATATCTGTTTGCTCAGTGCTAGGAAGGATGAGAAGCAATTGGCATGATTATAGAAAGGTCATGTTTTTATACTTCAATGCCACATGCATGTTCCATATTAAGAGACAATCTTGACAGAATGTGATAAATCAATTTTTACTGAAAAGTAAAGGTTTCTTTTCCTCCTTCAAAATGTCTATAGTGTAGTGGACAGCATAAACAACCACTTCTAAGACAGTGTGGTTTGTTAAAGGAGTGATCAAAACAGTATAGAAATCAGAATTATTGAATGCACCCATTTCATGTCCCTGATTTAAAAGATTTAAATACAGTATGCAAAAGTGCCACAGATACAGGTGCTAGCACATTATATCTAACTGGGTATATTTTTCTTCAGGAAATCTTGAAGTGGCTTTCCCAGGAAGCAAAGAAGCAGTAATGGCTGCAATCAACTGTCTTGTAAGGGAAACAGCTGAAATTTGAGGCTTTGTTCTGATTCTTTTTAGTCAAGTAATTTATTACACTGGAAGTGCTATGAACACAGGAGGATTGATTTGCTTCGATCTTTATAGAGCCATGTCCTAGCTGTAATGCATTATGTTAGCAATATTACATGAATTATTCTTCAACGAACCTTATAGTCCTGATGCTAAAAGTATTTGCAATAGGCAGTGCTTCTTTCTTTCCGTCTTGTGAATCCACATATTTTCTTTATTTACAGTTTAAAGTTAATAATCTTAAAAAAACACACATGTACACTGTCATTTCAAGAGGCCTGTGGAAGAAACTTATGTGTCTATGGATCTGATGCAAAAACAAAGAACAATAAAAATGCCAAGGTTGACAGACAATCAGGAAAGCACAAAGTCTATGACTTAGTAGATAAAACCATCCAGAATGAAGGATGTGATCTTTGGTCACAAATTAGTTTACAGATATTTAGAAACAAAGAAAATGAAATGGAAAACCTGCCCTATATGCTCAAAGTAGAAACAGCAGTGTTCCCTGATGATTATGTTAAATAATAATACCTATGATAAAAGAAAGTTGGATAAAGCTGGACAGTTAATGGATATGCGTGGTGGTCTATGGGTGAGATTTAGCAGCATCTCATTTGGCCTCTTTCTTCTGCTCATCTTTGCAGAAATGCCTTAATAATTGCTGAAGGTCATGCTGAAGGTCATCCTGGGGTAACGCTTCTGGTGTGTCCTCTAGCAGCTCCACATGAATCCGGTTTCCATACTGATCCTTAACCACAGTCCTCTTCTGTGTACTAGCTTTACTCATTGTTGTCCTATAAAAAGTCAAAGGGGCAATGAGTGAAGTTGTAGGATTTTTTAAAAAAAATGTTCTATTTTTCATTTAAAAATTTTAGCATGAATTTTGTGTTCCTCTAGGTGAACAGACCTAAAGAGCAAAGAAAGGTCCTAAATATTTATATATAAAGTACCAATAACATTTTTTTTTTAAAAAAGTAATTTCATTTCTTATGCTACACTTAGACAATACAAGCCTAGATTTACAATCAGATTTAAACTGGTAGATTTGTTAAAATGTCAGCAGCTTGTAACTTCTTGAGAAATTTCTTGTGGCATAAACTTGCACAGGCAGGGAGAAATGATTGCCTAAAGCAGACATGTCAAACACGTGAGCTGGATGTGACCCACAAAGGGGCCAGATTTGGCCCCCAGGGCTGTTCCAGAAATGGTAAGGGACCGGCCACCACTGTCCCAGCCCTGGCCCACCCCAACCCAGCTGGGCACCCCCCCCAGCGCACACACAGGAAATGGTGAGCGTTCTGGGGCTGGTGGTGCACAGCAGCAGCTGCAGCTCATTTGCCTCACCCCACTCTACCCCTCCCGGCCTCACTCCGTCACGCCTGGCCATGCCCCGCTTTGCTGGACCTCTCCTCGTCCGGCTCTGCTTTGCCGGGCCACACTTCACCACACCTGCCCCAATTTGCAGAGTCTCACCTCTCCTCACTCAGGCCATGGAGAGGAGGAGGAACCCGAGGTGTTACAAAAAATGGGAGCTTCCCCCTTTCTCCCCACTTACCTTTTTTTTAACCTCCTCCCACTCCATTCAGGTGCAGATGGAGGAAAAGAACAAGAAGGGGAAGAAAGCAGGGAGAGTTTTTGTGTGTGAGTGTGAGAGCGAAAGAGCAAGAGATTGAGCCAGCAGGGAAGCGAAAGTGTGGGGAATGGGGAGCGTTGCAAACAGAGTAAGCAAACTTACAAAAAGAGGATCTCTCTCTCTCTCTCTCTCTCTCTCACACACACACACACAGAGAGAGAAAGAGAGAGAGAGAGAGAAAGAGAGAGAGACCCTTCCTGCTTTCTCCTCCTTCTTCCCCTTTTTCTCCAGCCGCCAGAGGCTCACACATTGCTGGCTGCCGGCAGTTCCAGGCTGTGGCTCTGCATCCAGCATGTCACGTTCCCCTCTCCGGCCTTACCATGTGGCAGAGAGGGCGATTGAGAGCCGGCCAATGCTTGACTTGTGCCACCATGTGCTCCCAGCTCCCTGCCTTTCATCCCATAGGCCAGGCAGCCAGCGGGCTAGGCCCCTTCTTTCGGTAACCCTCCAGGGTGATCCTGCGGATCTAAAACTGACCACATTCTGGATGGCCGACATGACGTTTAGATCAGTGCCCCCCCATCAGTGCCTCCATGGCCTGCTTACCTGCCCGGCCTTGGAGCCTGTGAGGGCTTCTCTTTCCCCGCCCCTGTGGGGGAAAGCCATGGCCACTGGCAGCAAAGAGAAGCAAGATGACAAGACTAGATGTCAGGCAGTTTGCAGAAGGCCAACGGGAAGGTGAGGCCCTTTGGGGGGGTTGGGTTAGTCGTGTTGCGATTCTCAGAAAAGTGAGAGGCCCGAAAAAAATATATGGAATTAACTGCAAAGGATTTCTGGGGATATGTCTTGGAGCCATGTACTATGTCGGGAAGGTGGTGTGTAGGCAGGTGAGAGAGTAAACTCGCAAATTGGCTTTATGTTCTATTCTTGCTACCTCCCCTCCCTAAAATCCAGCCGATAGTATAACTCTTTGGATTGAATGGGAAGTTAAGAGGAATTGGTGTGAGTTCAAATTAAAAGGCTGAGTCAACTGCCCCCCCCCGATTATTTTGTCAGAGACGTGGAAAGTGTTTCTTGCTTCTACTTTCCCTCATCTGCTCTTTTATAATTTAATCTAGCCTTACCCAAACTAATGTCTTTTGGGTATCATACACCACAGTTCCCAACATCCTGTGGCTATGTTGGCTAGAAATGCAATGCCTTATTTTCTCTGCAGCATGTGCCTAGGAGGCAGTAGGTCTGTGGGATTTAGATGTATTTAAACATTTGTTTCTTCTGCCTAATTTATTAAGTCAATGTCTAATTCGAAATTAAATGTTTCAGAGAAATCCAGGGTGGTTTACAAGAAAACTCTCAAAGATAGCTATTGTAAAGCATCACCAGTACTGTTTAAAACAATATTAAAAGCATGTATTTTAAGAAAGAAAAATATTAGTAGTAATTTACTTAGTGCTGTTTGACCATAAAATGTGTAGTTCAACATATGCCTGGCTGAACAGTGTGTTTGGAATTGCCTCTAAACAGGTGAGGGATGCACTGTTCATATTTTCCTTGGGAGAAAGTTCTATAATTGGGGTGCTGTTTCTGAGAAGGCTCTGCTCATGGCCACTGCTCTATAAACCAAACCAGGGGGACCATCTGGTCTAAATGGATGGTAAACAAAGATGATTAGGGGCTGGAGACTAAAACATATGACAAATGTTTGTGGGAATTGGATATGACTAGTTTAGTGAAAAGGACTAGGGCTGGTGACATGATAGCAATGTTCCAATATTTGAAGGGCTGCCACAGAGAAGAAGGGGTCAACCTATTTTCTAAAGCATCAGGAGGCAATAATAGATGGAAATTAATCAAGAAGAAAATCAGCCTAGAACTAAGGACTTGTGAAAACAACTAACCAGTGAAAAGGCTTGCCTTCAGAACTTGTGGATGCTCCATTACTGGAGGCTTTTAAGAAGAGATTGGATATTCCATTGTCTGGAATGGAATATCCATTGAGCAGGGGGTTGGACCAGAAGACCTCAAAGGTCTCTTCCAACTCTGTTATTCTTTGAGAGAAGCGCTGTCAGCCTCTCCCCCTCCCCTTCCTGGGCACAGAGAGAGGGAGGGAGGGAGGGAAGGAAGGAGGGGAGGGAAACAGAAAGAAAGAAAGGGAAGGAAGGAGATGGGAATGAAAAGGAGGGAGGCAAGGTAGGAGGGGAGGGAGGGAGGAAGGAAGGAAAGACAAGATTTGAATGTATAAACAAAGCAATACTTTTATCCTTTTAGACTTTTTTCTTTGCTAGTCTTAGAATAGCTCTCTTTCTCTCTTTTAATTGACATGCATCAGGATATTTTAAAGCTGTGCAATTAAATTCATACAGGTTTTTAATGTTTTTATGATATACTGATTCCATGGAATCAGGTATTATTCTAACATACATATATAATAAAGCAAAGAAAGGAGATTGGAATGAGAGGGAGGGAGGTTCTGGAGGAAGTTCTGCCTTAGCACTTGGCCACCAGCAGCCCTGTTGCGCTTTCACCATCCCCTGGTGTTCTCCCATCCTATTGCTGAGGATGCTTTGGTTACAAAGCCAGCTCTCCTCACCTGGAGAGGGAGTGGGGACCCCTCTGACCCATGCACATTGCCCTCCTGCACCCACCATGAGCAACCTGGCCAAGGAGAGCAAGCACAGCAGCAGCCTCGAGGAGGTAAGTGCAGCTAGGAGCCCCCTTGGGGAAGTGTGGCTGGACTATGCAGGGCTGTAGGGTCCCGGTGCTGTGGGAGCTTAATGGCCAGGTTGGGCGCTTGACGTCCACAGCCCAGGGCTCTGGGCAGTCTCTGCCACTGTCCAGGGGGCCCCCTGCATGGCCTGAGAGGGACGATGAGGCTCTTCCAGTGGACCATGCCCCAGCACTCGCCCCAGTCCCACCCACCCCTCTGTCGGAGACTCTCAGATCCGGCCCATTCCTGCCCAGGCCTGCTAGTGACATTGAGCTGGCCATGTCCACCCAGTAGGCCACGGCCACCCCAGCCATGCCCACTCAGTAGGCTGCACCTACCCCAGCCGCAACCACCCGGCCCCCCGAGGGCAACCACAATGCTGATGCGGCCCTCAATGAAATTGAGTTTGACACCCCTGGCGTAAAGGAACTGTAGGTGTAGACTGTAGCCTGCTTCTGACTAAGATCAAAAGTTGAGTTAATGCATAGTCACAATGCTATTTAGAGTTAGAATTGGATTGTTTAAGCTGTCCTTTAGTATGGTTTGAACTTTTATGTAAACATTTTATCTATCAGAAACTTTCAGTTATAAACATGTCTTAAGTTCTTTTCCTTCCCGATACTGGGAAAATAATTTTGAGAGACATTATTGTTTTGTAACATCAGTGCCTACATTCATATGTTCTAATCCAGTAACACTGATCTTTGTATGATAGTCCTGCAACAAGGAATCATTAACAAGATAAATGACAGGAGAACCATATCCCTCACTACAAACCTGCTGGTTTTTATCATTCCTCCCATACTTTAACGAATCTCATTGATGGAATACAAGTCAATAAATAAATAAACTTGTCATTCGGTATTATACAATGAGACAAATGAAGGAACATAAGCTCTATTGTGTACATATTTTTACTACTACTTCTCTTCAAGTAAGAGGTTTCTGCAGTGATGGGAATATACAGAATTACATCACAGAAATAATTTATTCAGTAGAAAGGACAGCTTTTTCCTTTGAATTATATTCCTTGAAAACTTCAGTCCAGGCGACGGAGGTACCTCTGCTGATGTTTTAGTTCTTGGAGAGGGATATCAGATTCATAGTAAGCATCAAGAAACAAATGAACTAGGCTGTTTAACTATTTCATAACCCCCCCCCCAAATGTCATTCTATTGTTATTAAATTACTAAAACCTTTTTATTGTTCCTTCTATTTCTGATATTCAACTCATGAATGCTACTAGTTATATTGCTAAAATGCTGCCATCCACACACAAGAGGGAAGGTCCATGGCTTAGAAAATGTGTGTGCTATTATATGCACAGACACTCGCACATGTGTAAGCTTATCAACCTTTGTAGAAAGAGGAAATTAGAAGTAATACACTAGATTTCTAATCAACAGCATGCCACGCTGCAACAAAAAACCCTTATCTTGTTGCCCTCTTCTTCCTAAATCAGTAAAAGAAATAATAATAAATACTGTATCTTTCCCCAGAAATTTGGGCTGTATTCCCATCCCAACACATCTGCCTAGTACAAAATATGGGGAGGATATGATCTCATTGTTTATTTGGGGAGAATAGACATGTTCTAACTTCAAAGGTGGAAATGCAGCATCAGATTTTTCTTTGAGAACTGATTTTGATAATTCTGACATCAGAGAAGGAATGTGACAGTGAGAAACTGGAAATTTTGCCAATTATTGGACTGGCTTCACATGCTTTACAAAATATTGGCAGAAAAGTAAACAAACAGTTCAATCAAGGAAGGAATAGAAAGAATAATAGGTTTCTTCCCTCATTTTGACTGTGTTTGTTTCTGGTAGAGTTTTAAAATTGATAGCGTATAATTTTTAATAGTTTAATTATATAACGCTCCCAGCGTCATTTGGGAGCTGAGGAGCCATAAATTAACCAAATAAAACATAATAACAGGATTGTCCTATCCAAGAGTTTGGTGTAGAAAGAAGTACATTTGTCTGTGTCTGAAGCACTTGAACTGTTCTCAAAGATCTAAGAGGGAATTTAAATATTGAAGAAAACGGGTATATATTACATGCATAAAAGATAATTAAGATCATCTTCAAATATTATAGTCCTCTTCATGTTGCCAGAGCAAATGTATTTTGTTTCAACAAAATTTAGATTGATAGATCTCCGTTACAAAAAATGAAATTATTTGCAGCCACTCCCTAGTGCTAGCATCACTACCTCAGCTCTACCTCAGACCATCGGGCATTAAATTCTCATAGGGGGACAAACCTGTAACCTGTAAACTTCATGTTAGGAATCTATGTTGCGTGCTCCTTCTCCCCACACCCATCCATGGAAAAAATATCTTCCATGAATGCGGTGCCTGGTGCCAAAAAGGTTGGGGGACCATTGCAATATGGGGTATATTCTGCCTACATAGTTGTGGATATGAATATAGCATAGAAATGGCAATGAAATTATAGTTAATCCCAGGTAATTAGCTTCAGTGACATGGACATTTGACTGTGGGCTTTAGTTTAGCTCCTCTCCTCTAAAACCTGGGTCTTATGGTATATAGACCTAAACCCAAAACATTTCAATTAATTAATTGTCCAGATCTTTTCCTGTCCTCATGACACTCTGATTTCCTCAAGGCATATTTAAAATATGTCATGCAAAGTTTTTCTACAATGCTAGCATTTAGAACTTAGAATTATAATTTAGCTATTTCCCAAATAACTGTTTGTTCCATCAATTGATTCTCCCCTCTTCCACCAAGTGTGTTAGTTTCCAAGTAAAGCTTAAGACACGGAGACTGTAAGTTGACATTATTTTAGTCAAGTACTATTACAGTTAGTCTGTTAAATCTTTGGTCATTGCACAGGCTAATGTCATGCCAACTCAAACCTTTTAATAAGCGACCCATCCTCTTTCATGACCTCTTTCTCTACTAATGGGGGGACTTCAATTTTCACTTTGTTACCTATGTAATTCAGGGCCTAAAGTAAAACAGGAAGCATAACTGTAGCATAAAAGACCCAAATAACAACTTAATTATATTAACCTGCTAAAATATCAGAACAACCAATGAGACAAATAATAGTTAAACATATAAGAAAAAAGTATTAATGGCATAATTTGCAAATTCTATACTCACTAAGAATTTAGAAATGTGTGACAAAACAATAGAATCTACTTTTACTGAGAATTCTTATGCTGAACTCCTGACGGAGACAAATGACCTCTTGTGAAGAACAAGGTCCTTTCTTCTTGAAAGAACCCAGAGAGAGTAGAAAGAGGCCCAGTCTTATTAACAGATGGGATTTTGTTCATTATTGTTCATCACAATAAAAGTGATTTGATCCAGGATTATCCTTGGAATCACATATAGATTACAAATAGGAAAGCCATACATATTTCTTATATCTTGAGTAGCCTGCTCTTTAGATTTATAAATAAAATAACCCCACTTGCAAATTGAGTTATATTGTTAAGTGTACATTCATACTGGAGTTTTCTTTCCTAAAGTCCTCAACTATAATGCTTTCCACTGTGGTCTTGCATACTATGTTTAAATGTATCCAATCTAAAAATGGAGCTTCTTATTCAAACTGGAAATATAGTTAAAAAGAGGATGTGCTGACATCACTCCCATTTGAACAGAAATTATCTATATTCTATTTATTCAACCAATGCTGAGTCATATTTTTAATCAAGTAGAATTTTACAATCCTGCCTCAAATGCATCTGGAAAAAAAATCATATTTATTAATCTATGATAAGCTTCCAAGATCTACTGTGCAATTAGTTCCAAATTGAGGGAATTTCATTCTCCTTTTGTCTGGAAAAATGTGGCAATTGTGAAAGGTTCCAACTACATTCACTGTATAACAATGAATTTCTCTATACAAATTGACCCCAGTTGACCTTGTCAAGAGTGGGGTGACATGGCCTGTCTTACTGAAGCACTTTTAATTGTTTCAATTGCTTTTTCTAGCAGATTCACTAGATAGAAAATAGTCCTATTCCTGTGCCTCTTCCTGTATCACTTCCTTTTAATGTAAAACTGGAAGTAAACTATTGAACTAACAAGAAGCAGCAAAAAGGCTCCTGTGCATGCATAAAATATATGCAACCTCAATTTAGAAGTTCCTTCAAGGTGCTGCATATCCTGGAAGACACCATCCAAGTGACAGTGAGTGAAGGATATGACAGTTTTGCTTCATAGTCTAGAGGTGGGATGGCAGCACTCCTTTTCAAAGCAGCTTCAAATGAATGCTTTCCTTAAAGCATTATCAAAGCAGAGCAAAGCACCTTTTTACAGCTTTGTGTAAGACCTAAAATTAAGACACAGAGTAATCTCTCACTGAGTTCCATTAGATATTCTCAGATGTTTTTGAGAATGAAAAATCATTCTTCGTGAGAAATATTGAGTTTCTCTAAACATACTGAAAAAATAAGAATTCCACATTTGCTTCACTACAGTTAGCTATTTCTAATTTTTCTATATGTGTTTCTGCCCTTAGTACTATTGCAGTTCTAACAGTGTTGCCAAAACCATACAATTATCTCACCTCTTCGAAGTCATCTTTGGCTGATGGAAGATTCACTGCTAAACTAGAATCTCCATGATGTTTTTCCATTCTCTCCCCATGCACTAAAGTAGTTTTTATAACTTTGCTGACCTTGCGGCCTTCTACTGGTTCAGCCTGGAATTCTGAGGCACTTGGTAATACACTTGGCTCAGAAAAGGTCACCTGTGAAAGAGATTTCATGAATAATGAAATATTATGGAGATAATCATGGTTATTGGCTGATTAGATAATGCCCAAAATATTATTTTGCTACTTTCCTGTGGAAAGTTTTGCGATAATGTTACTGATTCATTCATTTCTTGAAAAATGATGTAATTGGGGGCTACTAGATGTGTTAAAAAATTGCTCTACAATTCTTAATTGAATAAATGATCTTCCAAGGGTGTTTAAACAAGACATGTGAACTGAACCTTATGAAACAAAATTTACAAGATGTAATGAGCAGAGTAATTTATAATGGGTAATGCTAGTGCTAATTTCAAAAATTTACTTCTCAACAAATAAACCTTGGCAGAAAACAAAATAATCTAACCTCTGATTGTTCACTTTCACTCTTCAACACCACCCGCTTTATGACTTTGGAGTAACTGTCTCCCTCTTCCACTGTGACAGGATCTTGGGGCTCTCCCTGCATCACCACTTCTTCTTTTTCTGTGCCATCTGGTAAAACGAATCGCCTGATGATTTTCCTAGTGACCTGGCAGGGCGGCATGTTCATCAAGAGTTATGTTAGCATGCAGTTGAATTTTAAATCATGGCAGCCATATTTGTTCTTTAAAATATCTAGCATTCTCTCTCAGGTGCAAACACCAGTAAGCCTTAACTTACTATTTCATTAGCAGGTAACGTGAGTTAATAGTTAGACCTTCGAAATGCTATTTCAAAGCAATTTTAATATATCCATTACATGATATATATATTAAATACATTACAGTTTATTTTACATGCTCCTACTCTGAAAAGTTTGCAAATAAAATGCACAAACTATTTTATCAAAATGAAGAAAAAACCTCATAACAAATTTTGCAAAATATAGTTTCAACTATTCTGCTCCAGTTCTCTTCTAAAATGAATAAGGACTTTCTATTTTTGTGCAACAGTTATATAGGATAAAGTGTTTTCCTTTATCCCATGTGAAATAGTGTGAAATGCATAGAGCTTAAATTCTCATTTTCCACAAGAGATTTCTTGTTACATATACAGGTAGTCCTCAACAAACAACCAGAATTGAGCCCAAAATTTCTGTTGCTAAGTGAGACATTTGTTAAGTGAGTTTTGCCCCATTTTACGACTTTTCTTACCACAGATGTTAAGTGAATCACTGCAGTTGTTAAGTTAGTAACACAGTTGTTAAGTGAAACTGACTTCCCCATTGGTTTTGTTTGTTAAAAAGTTGCAAAAGGTAATCACATGACCCCAGGAGACTACAACCACCATAAGTACATGCTAGTTGCCAAACTTTTGAATTTTGATAATGTGATCACAGGGGTGCTGCAATGGTTGTGTGATAAACGGTCATAAGTCACTTCTTTCAGTGATGTAACTTTAAAAGGTCACCCAACAGTTGTAAGTTGAGGACTACCTGTATTAAAGTATCCTAGAGTGGCACACACCTCAATTTAATCTGAAAAACCTTGAAATGGGTTATTATATTCTAATAAATCATCAGCTGAATACCTTCTTCACCACAATATGGCCATGTTCATCCACATACTGTTCCTCCGTTACAGCTTCCGGTGGTATTTCAGGCACATCATCAGCCTATTGAACAAAGAACAGAGTTCAGAAAAAATAACTAGCTATTTTAAATAAACTGCATAACAGAAGTTAGTTTGGCTCAAACAACAACAACAACATAAATTAAGCAAGGATCACTGAAGCAAATTGCTCCACTGCTATTAAACATTCTGCAAATAAGTCCTTTTTAAAAGCATGCAAACTTGGAACAAGAAAGAATTTGGCTAGTAAGTGGTGCTGAAGCAGCAAATTAAACTGTCCTCTCAGAGAGATAGTCTCTTTCAAAATGCAAATTAAATATCCACCATTTGGATTTACATTCCTTTAGCTTCCAAATGAAATTAGAAAAAATGTTTATGTTAATCAATTGACATGCATTACCCAGGAACATGCCAAATTCATCAGTGCATTGTCAGCCAAGGGGGTGTTTCAGGAACAGGATTTTGGGAAAAGGGTGGGTTTTAGAGGTATAACCAGGGCATAATTGCCATTGGTACGTGCAATAGTTCAAACTCCTGTACCTGAATAATTACCCGGCGGCGGACGACCCTGGTAGTTACCATCTCTTCCTCATCTGAGCTGACCTCCAGCTCACCTAATTCCTCTGCTAGCTCCTAGTGGAAGCACGGAAGTATTGCTCTCATCATACTGGTACTATACATATGAATGAATAATTGGGCCCCTTTCTAATAACACAACGAACACCATACAAATGCTTGCTGGAATGAGATACACTGCAAAATATGCTATACTATTTTCTTTCTATTTTTGGGCTGAATGTAAGAAATCTTCTTTGAACATTTGATATTACAATCTGAGGAAACCTGCCTTCAACTTTCTTTTAATACCATGTACTAAAAGCAGTGCATCAACTGAATAATGCAAATATGGTTACAGCTTTTTCTTCCATACACCCATTAGACTAAACAGATAAGAGTTTCCAACAACTTGCTAATTATGAACTAGATCAGTGGTTCCCAACCTTTTCTTCACCACGGACCCCTTTTAAATACTTTTGTGGCCATAGACCATGGCCACGGACCACCAAGACTTAACTCAAGATTTAAATCATGATATTTCTTCAAGCCTTCGGGAACCCTCTGTGACAACATCACAGCCCCCCACCCGTTGAGAACCACTAGACTAGATTATATTGCAATTTTGAGTTAATTAATAATTACTATATTTGCTTCTGTTTTTTAGCCAGTAAAAATATATAATTCCTTTATACTTAGAAAACACAGTTAATTTTAATTTAAATAGTTCTGGGATATTTTTTGAAAATCCTTTTCACCTTTGCAACAGCAGTGTCTTCAGGTAAAGATCCTGGAAATAAAATTTGCTCACTACATATTTACTGTTATGATTCTTCTGCAATGGGACTTGGGACAGGTTTCTTAAACACTCATAATGATGACTAAGTTGCCATGGGAGCAACTTTCAAAGTGCCAGGTAACTGTGAAAGACTATAGGTGGAATGCATTTAGGTTACTGCTATATTGGTTAATCCAAACATCATAACTGAGTTTTTGAAGGGAAAAAAATGAATTATTTTCTACAGATGAACAAAATCCTTGAAAGAAGTGGTTTGGTGAAATACCTCTTTTTATACAGTTAAAGAAGCCATTTTTTTCCAGACTTGGGTGGCAGCATCAAAAGGTGTTCATGGGTGTATCCATGTACAGGTAATGCTCAGCTTACAACAATTGACCCCAAAATTTCTGTTGCTAAGGAAGACATTTGTTAAGTGTTTTGCCCCCATTTTATGACCTTTCTTGCCACAGTTGTTAAATGAAATCACTGCAGTTGTTAAGTTAGTTGTTAAGTGAATCTTGCTTCCCCACTGACTTCGCTTGTCAGAAGGATGCAAAAGGTGATCAGATGACCGAGGGACATTGCAACTGTCTTAAATGTGAGCCAGTTGCCAAGCAGCTGAATTTTGATCACATCACCATGGGAAGGCTGCAACGGCCATAAGTGTGAAAAACAGTGATAAGTTACTTTTTTCAGTGCCGCTGTAACTTCGAAGAGTCACTAAACAAACTGTTGTAAGTCAATTACTACGTGTATTTGTGCCTCTTCATTTCATTGTTTTCCAGTGAGTGAAATTGTTGTGCATGGTCAAGGATAACTTCTGAAGCATCCATACAAACCTGGATAAAGCTGCTTTTCCATTTAAAGAAGCTATTCCATGCATGCTCCTAAATGTTCCCAAACACTTTTTTGGAAAAAAGTGTGCAGCTCTATTATTTTCTAATTTAACTGATTTTTTTTTAATGAAAGGTTTTGACAATTCCCAATTGTCATGGGACAAAACTGCATTTTCATTCACAATCTAATTCCTAACATATTCTTTGTAGGAATTAAAGCATGAAAAGTGTGCAATTTCAATGAATTCTTATTTTGCTGCAAATGTGCACATTTGGAAAAACTTTCAAAATATTTCTTGCCTTTTTTCTTTCCATATAGTACAAAAATATTATATCTTAACCTTGCTAACTTTTTTCTTTCAAAGAATTCTTCTTACATTCATTTCATATTTTTCAGCTCAGGCGTATTCTGTTCTTATTCAGCTGACAGCATATTTTTAGTTATAATTCCTTCTCTTCAGTTCTGTGTTACTGCTTTACACATTTTTCAGTGCATTTGTCTTTCAATTTTCTTTTCCAAGAACTGTCTTTTAATCTACAGTGTCTGAACATCTGTTTCTTATTATCTGTGTGTATTGTTCCAGGTATTAAATAAGATTATATTAAAGATTTTCTTCTTCACAAATTCTTCAAAGGGCACTACTTCACGAATCATATTAGTGTTACAACTTACTTTTTCTAACAATTCTTCTTCATGTCTTTCTAATTCTTCAGGCTGTTCATCAATGGTTTCAACAATTACCAGGCTGTTTTTCCTTGGATGTGTATCTTCTTGCTGAAAGTGATGGTCTTCAGGTTCTTCCACAATGGGGGAATCAGTTTGATCACTAGATGCTGAAGTATGAAATGGTGGCCTTTCAAGGTCTTCACATCCTGTGGTGGAATCCCCAGACTTGTCACTGGCAATGCTGGCTGTTTTCACACTTTGGGGCACTTGTGTCAAATCTGCTCCAGAAGTTGTGATACTGTTAATAAAGATTGGAGGAAACAGATGATTAGTTCTTCTAGCCTGTCTCTGAGGAATAAGATTTATTATAAAGCCACTTGGCTTGGTTTTGAAAAGTGGCAAGTAACATTCTGAAATGAATAAATCAGGATACAGTTGAGTGAGAATACAAAAGAGAATTCAATACTGATTGTCATGATTACAAATCTAAAATTGTACAAGTTCTATTTCTTTGGAAATATACTGCTCACAAAAATAAAGGGAAAACAAACGTATAGGATCCTATACGTTTGTGTTCCCTTTGTTTTTTTGAGCAGTATATATTAGAACTTATTTTTAAGTAAACTGGGAATCATCAGACAAGAAAATGGCATCTAAAAATATTTTGTATAGACAGTTGTGTTAAACTAAACCAGTTTAGCTTTCCAGTACTCCCTTATGATTTATTTTGATTACAAATGGTGGGACTTTCTGATAGAAAAGAGTCCCTCAATTTCCTCCCTCTTTAAAAAAAAATATTTGGCCTTCCTGAATTCTTGCCAGCAATTTCACTGCCTCCATTCAGTTTATTTTATTGTCACCACAGGATAACAGCAGAAAGAATGGAATAGAATTAATGGTTTTCTTTCCAGTTTGTCATGTGTGTCATAATAATTGTCTCTTTGTGATTATTTAATTCAGACTAATATTACATAAGTGCTCTTATTCTAACTCAGTGGTCCTCAACCTGTAGTCCGTGGAACCTGGGGGGGGGGACTTCATCACAAGGTGTCCATGAAGGCTTGAAGAAATATTATGATTTAAATCTTGAGTTAAGTCTTGGAGGTCTGTGGCCACAAAAGGTATTTAAAGGGGGTCTGTGTGAAGAAAAGGTTGAGAACCAGTTTATTTCCAGAAATAGGGATAGGTAAGCTCAAGGATTACCCACTTTGGAAATCTTTGGCCTCTTACTGATTGACATTCCTCTCATGGAAGTAATGTCTGTTCCTCAATGAAAATTTCACCCAGTAATTCAGTATCTAGAGAACCTTGGCTGATCTTACCATAAGCTGAGCTTCATTAAAAAACCAAACCAAACCATTCTCTAACCGAGTCAATATTTTGCCATACTAAAAACATGCTCAGAAGCATGACAAATCTATAGAAACAATAATGAAATCTTATTGTAGATAATTCAATGATTTATTTTTATTTAAATTAATAAGTCCAAGAATATTTTAAAATGATATGTTGGTCATATATTTGCTTTACCGTAAAATTTTAGAAATTTAGTTCATTGATTTTTTTCTTGACAAAATTGAAGAATTTCTAGTCTTGCAAAATTTGTATTTGTTCCTTGCTTATGAAACATGATTTCTACGCAATAAATATTCCCTGTTGCTATATATGTCACCCTACTGTAGAATTCTTACACATATTCCTGTGTAGTAGGTAAATCTTCTGTCAGTTCATGAGGCTTCCCTGAGAATTCAGCTTTCACATGATCTTTCTGTATTTGGTGCAGTAGTTCTACCATAGATACTTCTGCCTCAGCCTTAGATGTGCCTTCATGCAAGAGTGAACAACTGAGAGAAAGGTCTTCTTCTGAAACAAGGGGGGGATGATCTGATGGCTCACTGTCTTTAGAAAAGGAATATTCTTCTTTTTTATCTTTTGTGCTGCATAGATCTTCATGAAGTGCAGAGAATCCTGAAGGCAAAGTAAAACAACAATAATTTAATCTTTATAAATGAAGTAGCTGCTATCTAGATGCAGATTTGTAGTGATGTGATCTGCAGCAAAGGTTTCATGCTAAAAGACCATATAACAAGCAACTAAGCAGTTTCAAAATATAAATTAAAAGTTTGTTATATTTAACATAAATAACCATGCCATGTGTTTAAATATAAGAACTTATTTGTGATTTCTACGAAACCTATCTAGAAAACTCCATATAGTCAAACTTTCAATAAAGGAAGATATTTGTAGTTTAAGATTGGAGTGAGGGGTCCTTAGTGCTAAGCTTGATTTCTTTCAGATGTTTCATTACGCAAACTAAGTAACACCATCAGTACTAGTAAAGAGTGGGGTTTGCTCTCAATTTATATTCTAGTGGCTTGCCCTGTCACTGTTGGTGGGAGTGGTCTTGGAGTTCTTTGGCTGGGTTGTTTATTGTTAGCTTGTTTGAAAGTTGCTTGACTGGGATATTGTTTACTTCTTGACTGTTGGGCTGATGTTAACCTTGGGAGTTAATCTGTGCTCATCTGGGTGCTGATTGCTGGTGTGGGAGAGTGTTTTGGTCTTTTTGTTCCCTTTTTAGCTTGTTTATTGTCTCTTTCACAAATATGTAGACATTGTTTCCATCTATAAGGCTATTGATGGCTAATTTTTCAGAATGCCAGGCTTTTAGAAATTCCCTAGTGTTTTTGGACTTCGTTTGGTCTAAGGTCTAGGATGGTCAGAGTTTCCCAACTGAAACTATAATTAAGTTTGTACATATGTTGTAAAATTAAAGAGTTTTTAATCATGTCTTCTAACTGCTAGTTGGTATTCATGGATGCGTTCTGGCAGTCTTCTTCCTGTTTGTGCTATCTAGTGGCTGTTATAGTCATTACACTATATGTTGTAGATCAGAGTTCCCCAACCTTTCGGGATTGGTGGCCCGAAGCATGAGAAGGGAGAAAGAAGGGATGGTTTTGTGGGGGAGTGAATGCATACATGCACATGTGTGCATGCATGAACACCCATTGCTCGCATGAGTGGGGCCGTAAGCACTCGCATGAGTGGGGCTGCAAACGCCTGCAACACTCATGGCGACGCTCGTGTGAGAGGGGCTGTGTGCACATGCACACATCAGCCACCACTCACATGGCCTGGTGGCCAATGGGGCACAGTCCAGTAGTGGGCTGTGGCCCATAGGTTGGGGACCTGTTGTAGATGACTCCTATTTTTTCATCTTGGGGATATGGGTTTTTGGTTTACTTAGGATGTTTTGGAAGGCTTTAGTTGGCTTGTGTCCTACACTGATTTCATATGGTTTTAGTAGTCTGTTAATGGTTTCTGAGATGTTCTTGATGTATGGCACTGTTATGCTTTTTACAACTTGTATTGTTTGTGCTATATTGGTTTGAATGGTCAGACACTTTTTCTTAAAGTTGAATGGATACTCATTTTATTAGAAGACATTGTATAGATGGCTTTATTTCCTTTTTCTGCTGTTCAGATTGCTGCAATGAGTTTGTCCTTGTCTAAATAAAGTTCTTACTCAGCTTCTCTTGTGGGAGGTTGGATTATATTGCTTTGGTAGTGGAGCACATATGGGTATGGGGTTTTTCAGTACACTTGTGTTTCTAGTTTGCCATTATGGTTTCTGGTGATCAGAGTGTCCAGGAAGGATAGTGAGTTGTTTTTGTCTTCTTCTCTGCTAAACTGGATTCTTTTGAAGATATTGAAGATAATCTACTATTGATCTCTCTATATTCAGTGATATAATATAGGATGACTCACTTCTGATTATCACTACTACAGTGTTGGAAAGCACTATATTTATTACTATATGAACTGATAGGAATGCACTCTATAGTATAGAATCACTGGTAGTTATCTCAGTGATAGCTGATGGGTATTATTTTATAACCATCAGTTATTTAATAGTAACCATGCCTGTGTAAGCATATTCTCACCTTCACTGTGATCCAGTACCATTGTCTGTTCAATTTCTGCATAGGTGTGGCCATGATCTCGGGACATTTCCATGCTACTTTCCATTAGATGAACAATATCCATTCGATTAATTTTTTTAAGACACTCTGTGAGACCTGAATCTGTGTTATGGAAGAGACAGCATTTATTTTTAACAATCTGTACATATGAAGAATGTCATCTACTCAGTTTTGGGATAACTGCTGTGAAGTCAACCAATAGGAGGGTAGAGTGTAAGACTGTGTCTCTAATCACTTGAAAAACAGTGGTTATTTATTTTTCTTTCTTTTTGATCTCTCTAGTTGTCCTGATACTCACACTTATATATGATTGATTATATTCCTGGGGAGGGATATGAATTGCCTCCTGAAATAGCTTTAAAAACAATCTTCCAAGTAACAATTGCCCACTATTCAGATATATGAAAAGGGTGACCATGTGGTAGCTTTGTACAAGTTATCTACAGTTCTGTGAAAAGCAGCCCCAAAGTTGCACTATTAGTGGGATATCTCTTCATTCCAATAGTAAGTACTTAACTAGCAGTCTATAGCAATACAGGTAGCCCTTGCTTAGTGACTGCCTTGTTTAGCAGTTATGATGGTGATAAAAAATGTTTACAATCTTTTCAGATCTGTAAAGGAAAACTGAAGTGACATCATAAGCATAGTCACAATTTCACTTAGCAACCTCTTCAGTTAATGATAGAATTGCCACCCCCAATTGTGGGCACTAAATGTAGATTACTTGAACATAATAACAGAAAGATAGTAATTATCTTGGTTGCTTAAATGAAATTATTTCTTGGGGTAAAATAGCTAATAACAGTACTAGTACTGTTTATGTTTTATTTATAAGCTGCCCTGCATCACGAATGTGAGATGGGTAGCTACAGTATATAAATTAGCTAAATACATTATAAATTAAAAAGGAAGAAGATGGATAATTTTATGAAAGAGTTCTATCCTCTATATATTATCTACCTCTGAGAAAAAAATACTGGAGGAGTGCTATTAATGTTTGGCAACCATATTAGCAAGGAAAGACATGTCTATTCATAGAGTTGTCTCATTCTTTTGAGTATGTACAAATACAGGATGTCCTGGAGAATACACAGGATTTACCTGGAAATTATGCAGATACAGTTGCTCTGAAAGTGACAATTGCACAGGAAAGTAAATTTACTCTTCTCTATTTGAATCATTGTTTAGTTTAAAACCATACTACCTTCAAGTTATTACATGTCCTCCAAGAAAAGCATATAAACAGAACATGAGCATGTATATATCATTGGGATATAAACAGTTCTATATCATTGAAGACATAGAAAAAAGAAACATTAGAAGTCCTTTTCATCAGTGCTGTAGACTGGTCTCAACTGTGTAGCTACGTTTACAGACAGGAGATTAGATCACAGAGAATTATCATCTATAGAAGTCCATATATAGTATAGGTGTCCTTATATGTATGTAAGATCTTTATATTGTTTTGGTTTTGTATGACACTTGCATTCTCTTATGTACATTGCACTTGGCTGTCAGAAAGGAAAAGGTGTGAGGGATGGTAACTGCTAAAACAAATATACCAGTGGCATGTTTTTCATCTCTTTCCAGCCAATATTTCAGTAATGCATGACTCTGATCCTGAAGGGAATTAGGATTCTCAATTCGAATTTGATGAATTTGTTCTTCAGTGAAATCCAGTTCTCTTGCTAGCTCTGTAAGCACAAAGTATTCAAATAATTTTGACCAGTTGCAATTCTTTATAAATATCACTTATTGTTACTATTAGATTATAATTCTATATTTACCTTAGAATAAACCCTAATATACCGTGTTCCCCTGAAAATAAACCCTAGCTTGATTTTGGGGGGTGAGCCTAATATAAGCCCCACCCCAAAAATAAGCCCTAGTTTTGGGGTGAGGCACACGCTTAAAAATCAAGCTACAGCGGGGGTAGGCATGTGGATCTGCCCCATGCGTCCCGCACCCACTTACCTTGCAGCCAGGCTTCTCCTCGCCAGCTCACTTTTTCTGCAGTGGCTTCTGCAGCCAGGCCTGCATTTTATAGTCACAGGCCTTTCTGGAAGGCCTGTGCAGCCAAGAACCGAACTATGGATTCAATCCATAGGTCAGTTCTGCAAGACCTTTGCAGCCGAAGACCAAGCTACGGATTGAATCCATAGCTCGGTATGTGGCTGCATAGGCCTTCCAGAAAAGCCTGACTGCAAAATGCAGACCAGAATGCAGTGCAGAATGAAGCTGCTCCTTCGCCCCCAAAAGAAGTGGACCGGCTAGGCGGGGCTGTTGGTGCTGGGGATGAGTAAGATATCCCCTGAAAATAAGACCTGGTGCCTCTTTTGGAGGCAAAATAATAATAAGACCCGGTCTTATTTTCAGGGAAACATGGTATATAGATTATATATTCAGGTACACAGGTAGTTCTGATAATATTTAACAGCTCTGTCAAAATTGTAGACAATATTTTTCTTTACTGTACATACATATGGAACATTGTTAAGATTATACTTGAACTATAACTTTTACAGTTGCAGTCAGTTATAATCACTACACTGCATTTGCTATTACCATAATGTTTATTTAATTGAAGAATTCTCAGCGCCAGGATCAGGAGGCACACTCTTTCCACCCCTCTTTTTCATTCTCCTGGGCTCCCATTCTACAGTCATCAAATTTTGTGAGCAAATTGCTAATTATATGGGTGTGAAATTCAAGAGGTGCATTGAGACTTCAATAAGTTTAACGCATCTACTTTTAATGTATTTTTAAAATATCTTCAGCATTTTAAATCTAGATAAATTGCACAACAATTTTCTTCTGGGAATATCACTGCATTATCTCCATGCTCCCTGTAAAAATGATAAAAACAATAGAGTACAAAGTTGTAAAAAAGTTGCTATCTCTTATTCTTGGACTTTTATGAATTCTGCTTTCTTATGGGACTAGTATTCTATTGTTTTTATGGAAAACTTACACATGTGTTCAAACTTCATTTGAGTAATTTTTAAAAATACAACCCAGTTTCTATTAACATTAATTCAAAGCAACAATAATGCATCTGCATTACTCCTTAAGTATATAGATCATCTGGTCTTCTATCAGCAAAACAGATCATTCACATTTAGTACATCTCAAGAAGAAAGATTTGTTATTAGAATTGTTATCTTCTCTGTGCCTTTTCATTTTATTCTAACAATAAAAATATAGATTATATTTATGCTGAATTACAGTAGCCCAATTTTGCACTGCATTACGGTAGCCCAATTTTGTGAAGTGGTGTTTGTGTGAGAAATCAGAAAATGCTATTTTTCCCTCATTTTTTTGTTTGTTTATCAAATTTTTAAAACTATCCACATTCCTCACACAAGGATGATGAGGGACCTGTTAGCCTGATCTTGGCAATGGCTTTTGGGGAATTACTAAATATTAAGCTTTTCCAGAAAGTTGTTAGGAAATGATACATTTTGTTATTTAGATTTTCATTTATTTATTTAAAAATACTAACTGATGTTCTCAGGTGTTTTTAAATGAACACATGGTGATTTTTAATTTACTATGGGCATTTTATAGTATTTTGGCATTTTGTGAACCACTGTGAGTCAGCAAAGATTGGTAGTAATAATAACAGTGCATATTTATTTTAGTACATATTTATTTTAGAACCCAGTCTTATAACCATGTATGCATATCATATTTATATAGCGAGAAAGCATAAGTAGATATACCAATTAAATCTGCACCATGCTAATAGCATTAAATCTTCAGCACATTTTACTGAAGAGACGAGTTAAAATCAAGGGAGGGACTAGATTGCTATTAGCCTTCTTGAATTATAACTGTTCAGTCAGCATGTTCAATGATTCTGGAAGTTGTACTCAAAAAAAGTAGAAAGTACCGGGTGGTATGGAATAAGCAAACATGTGAAAACTTGTTTCTGGCAAGAACACAAATTAACAACTGTGATCTCTCCTAGATTATACTTTACCTGTCCAGCTGAATCCAAGATGATCAGCAATATGTGCTAGTCTTTCTTCTATTCTTTCCTGATCATCTTGTGGTTCTAAAATAAGATTAATAGGACAGCTGTTTATTTGTAGGAAAATATTTTTTAAAAATAAAAGGAGTCTCCATAAAATAGGCCAGTGTTTTTAGAACAGTGGCTGTTTTAAATTAATTAAAAGCTTCAATATATGACTAGATTTAAAATATTCTATTCTTCAGCATTCATTAAGAATTTCTTTCAAAGATATGCATTAATATGTTATTGGAAACACTGTCCTAATTTATGTAAGTTCCCATCTATTTTAAACAAAAAAAAACAAAAAAAAAACAAAGGGACATTAAATATTTTGCTGGGACAGAGATTTAATTTTTCCATGCTACTTTGGTCATTAACAAATTAAATGCATATTTGTGGTCTCTAGAATCAGGCTCTGTGTCTTCTTCTCAAACACTGAACTACATTTTAAGCCACATAACTGCAAACAGTTAAAACCAATTATGAATTATTATGTCAGGATGATATATTAAATCATATATTTATTTCAACATTTCATCTTTTTTCCCCTCAATTTTTTTGCTTCTTCACAAAAGTAGGCATGGAAAAGCAAGCACAAACTTGTTTGGAGAAAATATGCATAAAAGCAGCAGGAAAAATAGATGTATCCAAAAGCCAAGGCAATATCAGCAGAGTTTGAGTTTTTGTTTTCCCATAGATACATTTTAGATCTTCAAAAAATCTATTAGGAAATATATTCAGAATCCCACTACCATTTTTCCTTAGTACTCTACAGTACTACTGTAGGAATGGATTCTTAAGAAAAAAATATACATGAACGTTCCTCTCTAAATTTTAGAGGACTGAATCCATATATTCAGTATTTGAAAATAGCCTTCAGTTAATTATGGAAGCAAAGTTTGATATGTTTCTAGATTCTGATAACTTTGATAAATGGATCTACATATCCAGAATTATAGTAATCTTACCTGTCTTTTTCTGTGTCAAAAATATTTCATTAAAAAGATTCAAGCAGAGTGATGAAAAATCAAAAACTAAAACTTGCATTGGTCAGCTGTACTACAAGTGAGATAATGTTATAAGTTTATTAGTGTTAAAACAACATTAGACAAGTGTGTGTTTTTCACACAAGAAAGCTTATTTTGTTATATTTATGCTTTCCATGAACATTTGCATTGTGCAATCTTGAGATTGTTTCAGAGACAGTAAAATACATAAAAACACAAAACAAATGGAGCTCACACAAAGCACATTAATAAATATAGGAAACTTTTAAAAACAACACACAAACCATACACCAAAGGCAGGGCAAGAAGTATAAGAGAAGAAACAACAAGCAAAACCTTGTGATTTATGACATGCGTAGCAAAGGGAACCCGGTGGCTGGCAAATACCTTCAACATGATCAGGGACATTTTCATCAGGAATACGTTCAATCAGAGTCTCAATAGACTCATCCCAAATGGGCCTGGTGTCAAAGATGTCCTCGGCAAGTGACTGCTGGGTTTCAATGGATGGCACATTTTCAATAACTGAAACTTCTAGGGCACTACTACTTTCATCATCTGAAACTAATTCTTGTTCTCTCTCTGATTGTGTAAGTCTATCGACTAACTTGGAAGCTTCATCGCTAATCTCCTCAAAGAATTCTATAGAGTTTTTGTAAAGGTCAAAAAAATGTTCCTTACTTTCTTTTGAGGGACTAACAGCATTTCGGGAAGCTGAGGCACTTCTGCTCTTAACAGGTAATCGTGAAGAACATATCTTTGGTCGGGCAGTCATCAACTCATCTGATTCTAGTTCAAGCTTCATCTCACCCACCCTGTCTCTGGTCTCTGCTTCTGCCTCAGTGTAACTTCTAGCTTTGACCGAAAGCTTAGCTTTTGAGTCTATGGAGGCACTGGCATCAGATTCAGATTTGCTCCTAATGTCTTGTTTCATAGGTACTTTGCAGGTTACATCAGGAACTGTAGATGATTCTGACTGCCAGGCAAGTGTTTCTGTCTCTGATGATTCTTGCTCACCTCTTTGAAAAATTGCCTTAATTGGAATTTTAGATTTTGGTTTGGAAGCATCATCCTGTGGTTCTTCCAGGTTGTCTGTGAAGTCAACTGAAGGAAGGCTCTCAGCTTCTGACTTATCTGATGATGGAAATGTAGCTGGAGTAGTCCTAATGGGGATTTTGGATTTGCTTTCAATAGAAGGCACAGTCTCCATGGCAGCTGTAGGGATTTCAATCACAGATTTCTGCTCCTCTGGGGAGGAATCTGGGGAATCATCTTCTTTTTCAACACAAACAGACCTAGTGATTGTGGAAAAATTTAAGTGTACATCAATCACTGTCTGCTCAGGAGAGCTAGGATAAGGCATCTGGGAGCTATCAAATGTATCACTAGAGGGGAGGTCATGATCAGAAGCTGTTGTTTCTTTCTCTGATGATTTTGAAGAGGCTGAAATACCCATTTTAATAGGAATTCTAGATTTAACATCTTCTTTTGTACTATATAAAGCAGTGGCCTCATCCCCTGATACAGATATAAGGGAACTTTTCATAGCTGTTTCTGTTTTATTAAATTCTGAAGATGCAGTGGAAATCAAAGATTGTTCTTCAGGGAAGCATTCTAGGCCTTCGGCTTCTCTCATTTCTTCAGATAATGACACTTCTTCCTGAGATGTCTCTCCCATCTGGAAAAAGTCTAAGCTTTCATCAGAATAATTCCTTTTAGTCATATCAATGGCACCACTCCTTGTCATTTCAAATAATTTTCCTTCCTGGAAAAGAAAGGGATTTGGTTCACTGGAAGGAGTCCCATCTTCAGTAGGTGTTCTGGCTGGTGTTGTATCAGGTGTGGTGCCTTGTGATCTCCTGTCTACCATTAAGCCAAATATTTTTTGTTCTTCCTCCTTCACCCTAGCCTCAAAAGCATCATCATCTTCACGAATTTGACTCCACTTGTCAGAATCCACATCTGTCCTAGTTATAATTACTTGGCTAATTATTTTTTCAGCTTCATCCCTGATACCTTGTAGAGCAGTTTCATCTAGTGATGTAGAGGCTGATGCTGAAGATTCCGAAGCTGATCTTTTCTGAAAACTGTCCATTTCCTTGGATGCTATCTCCATACAGACACTTTCTGGGACCTGAACTTCAGAACCTTCTGATAGTGTTCTATAAAGAGAATTCATTCTTGTATCTTCAGCCATTTTATTTTTTTCTTTATCAGAATAATCTTCCTCAGGTGACTGATCTATTCTTGTTTTTAAATCAATTTCTGGACTAATTTCATCATTAGTAAAAAAATGTTGTGAAGGGACATTTTCATAAGGGCTTGTTATAGGCAAAGCACTACTTTTGCCAAATTCTTCTATATCACTTTCATACATACTTTTTGGGGTTGTTGGAGGTGAGTATTTTATGGCATGCTCTATGCTAGAAAAAGCCCTGTCTGTCATCTCTAACCTGTGATCTGTTCCAGCCAAAGGAGAGTGGTCAGGCGAAACATTAGTAGCCAATACATTATTTTGTGAAACACAGCAATGAGAAGTCCCAGGTATACAGGAGCCCTCTGAAGTTCCTCCCATAGTAATTAAGTCATTTGGTAGCACCCCTTCAGATACTACATTATCTTTTAAAGAATCATCCTGCTGGTATGATGCCACTGAAGTTTCATATAACTCAATTATTTTTTGAGCATCATCATCAGCAGAATGGTAGAAAGATTCCTCAGGTGGCATCATAGGGCCATTAGGGCTAACTGTGTCACTCTCATCTGTATTATAACACTTTGATTCGCTAGCCTGTGCTATGATGCTGGCATCAGAAGCAAGTGAAGTATCACACGACATTTTGGTTTCCTCAGTTGGTTTATCAGATTCTGTATTATCCTCCTCAGTACTAAATGCTTGCTGCTTAGACTCAATAGGCTGAAATCCTGTCTCTTCAGGACTGGAACTGGAATCCATGATGGAAAGATGAGATGAAGAAGGTTGCAGTCTCATTGTAGGTTCCATTAACAGCCCAGAATCAGCTTCTTTTTTCAGCTTTGTTAATTCTGGCTCACTTTCTGAGGACGAAGAGCTCTTTCTAGATACAACTCCAGAAGTCACTACTGTAGATAAAGTATTATCTTCTAGAGTTGTTGAAGATAACCTTTTAGTTTCAGAAGCATCTTCCAAATCAGAAACTGAAATAATATCATCTTGTTTGAAATCCTTTCTATAATCCCTCTTCTGTTTTGCTTCCTGTTCCAGCTCATCAAACATCTTAATTTTGGCCACCATTTTAAACATCTCCTCTTCTGGAGTGAATCTTTTCTTTGGTTCATCTTCTGAATCATCTTCTGGCTCTTCATTAACCTCAGGAATTACTGCAGACTTGGGTATATTTGCAAGAATCTGTGATTCAGCTATTTTGGGTGTGATTTCATAACTAATTTCTTCAGAGCTAGGAGTCTCAGGTGAAAGAGGACTTTTTCCTGAGCTCTCCAAAAGAGATGTTTGTTCTAAACTGTCATCTTCGGCGCTTCCATCAGGATCACGTAAGAGTCTAGACCGTACAGGGGCTAGTTCTGGGAAGTTTTCAGCTTTAGCAGGGGTAGCCTGAATTGGACCAGGACCTGGAAGGAAACCAGGTTTTGATTTCTGTTCTACAGGACTACTTTCCAGAGAATCACGACAGGGAGATTCTTTGGTTGGACTAGGCTCAAGTGAATCAGGTGTTTTACGTGAAGAATTATCTTCCAACACTGGGCTTGCTTCCAATGAATCTTTATGACTTATAGCTATGGATTCATCTGCAGCAGGACTAAGACCTTCTCCCTCATGGCTAGGAAATGAAAGCTCTAGTCCTCTGCTAATGGTATATGGCTCAAAGGATGTATCCTCATCTTTTTCAATAAAAGAATCATTTTGTTCATCTAATTTAGTAAAATGTCTTTGATCTGGCAGCACTGATGACTTATCATGGAGAGCATCTTTATCAATCAGAGTTGAACTAAAATCTAGGCCTTTGGAATGTTCTTCTGACATATGATGGGTATGGGATTCTGTGGTTTCTGTCATATCTTTTAGGTCTTTGTCACAAACAGTAATTTCCTTTTCTGTTGGAGAAAGCCCCCTTGGTGAATGTGTTTCTGATGTCCTCTGCACTGCACTGGCTAATATAGTTTCTTCCATCTGGTCAGCAGCTTCTGTTTTCTTTGATGAAAGGCTTTCGGGGCTTGTTTCTGGAGTTTCTGCCAAGCCCTCATGCTTATAACTTTCCTCAGAACTGTTCTGGGGAGTTCCATCAAGCAGGCTACCAATTGGAGAATCTGCTATGCCTTCATGTTTAAGACTTTCTGAGCTGCCATCCAAAGCACCACTTTGCAAGGAGAGTGTGGGCAAATACCCATCTTTCATATATTCTGATGGAAATGTAATATTGAATGGACTGGTTAGAACTTGATCTAAGTGAAGCTCACCTTCCTCTGTAATTGAAATATGCCGCAACTGTTGGTATTTATCATTGTCTTCCAGCTCTTCTTTTATGACATCAGAAAAATCAGTTGATGTCTTTCTGTCCGGACTAATCTGAAGCTCAGTATCCCCTTGGTCATCAAATATCAGGGCTACATCTTTGGATTTTTCTTCAACAATGACAGGAGGTTCTTTTTTGCTGTCACTCTGTGATTTTGTGATTAAATCTTTCTTCAAGGTTATACGAGGTATACTCTGTGTGATTTTTTTAGATTGCAAACCTACCTCTGTCTGAGGTTCCTGGTTCTTTTTGCTTTTAGGACTGTCTTTTTGATGTGTGTCTCTAGAGGTTGACGTTAGCTTCTTTTCACTTTCTGCTTGAGTAGCTCCTTTTTTAGTTGTCACTTTGTCTGAATCCTGTTGTTTCTGCTTTATAGACTTATGCTCAAAAAGTCCAGCTTTATGCTTTGATGGGTCTTGACCTGACTGGAAAGCTTTCATTAGTTCACGAACAGACATAGTCTCTTCAATTCTTTCTGTTTTGGGAGATGGTGACACAGAAGACTTCTTACATGTAGGAGAAATAGGAGGCTTTTTAGCTGTGGGAGAAACTGATGGCTTTTTAACTGTGGGAGAAACTGGTGGCTTCCTTGATGTGGGAGAAAGAGCTGGCTTTTTTGTGGTAGGAGAAACAGCTGGCTTCTTAGTAGAAGGAGATGACAGTTTAGAAGAAGAGGAAGAAGCAGCAGAAGTCTTTGGAGAAGGTGGAATCTTTGTGGCTGATGGAGAAGCTGAAGTCTTTGTGGAAGAGAGAGAACCTGGAGGTTTTGTTTTACAAATAATCTTTTTAGTTTGCGATGGCTTTGTAACAGGCTTCTCGGATCCCTCTTTTCCTTGGAGTCGAACTGGCAACTTTGAACGTCCTTTCTGTTCATCTTCTACTCGCTTCTGAAGAGCTTTCACTTTATCTTTAATTGACCCAATAGGGGTTTCTTCTATAACTGGAGACACAGCAGTATCTTTCACAAGCTCTGCAGTAGATAATAGTTGCTCTTCATCTAAAGATTCCTCTGAACTGAATTTGTTTAGCCCTAAAGACTTATCCTTTCCTTGGGTTTCTTCAACCTTTAGATTTAATTTATCTTTTAATTTCTTTCTAACAGGTTTTTTAATTTCCAAGGTAGGTTTGCATTGATCTTGCATCTTTTTGTCTTTTTTGTCTGCTTCAGAACCCCTGCTTACAACAACAGCTTCAAATCTTTCTTCTACTATGTCTTCTCGAAATGTCTGCGGCTGCATTTCATTCAAAGACACATAAAGGTTTAGATCCTCACTGAGATAATCAACCATTCCTGTCATATCTTTTGTTTCTTTCTTTGATTTTTCTTTGCCTATTCTATTTTCTACACAAATAGGCTCACAAACTTCCAAAGGAACATTTTGCTTGGCCTCTTCAATTTCTTCATCACTTAAAAGAACCCAATCTCCTTCCACCAACTTTTTTCCAGAAGCAGATCTCTGCAAAGCTGGCTTTTCTTTGGGGCAGCTCCCACTTCTTAGAATTTCATTCACTTTTTCCAAGTCTTCTTTAACTCTTTCCACAATTTCAAATGGTTCTCCAGGCTCTTCATCAGCAGCTTTTGTAAGGTCTTTTACTTTAACAGAATCTGTTTTTTCAGAAGAATCTGTTGTCAAAATTACAGTCATTTTTATCAAATCTTGTTTCATCTCAGAGACTTCAGACAGCAAATCTGGACTTGCTAGGACAGGAACATCATTGACAAGATGGCTTTTCAGGACAGATGTTTCTGTAGATTCTGTTTCGTCATCATCTTTGATGGAAATAGGGGAAAACATTGGAAATAAATGGAAATCAAAAATAGAGATTGTCAAATGTAATCAGGATTGAAATGACTGTTTTTGATTGCAGCAGTAGGAGGATCAACAAAATGATCTGGGAATGGTGGGTCCACAAATCTGATGGTGGAAAAAAAAAAGCAAAGCAAAGCTAATAGGGAAAACTGAAAAGGAAAGTAAGCAGGAAATAACTTGCTTAGTTTTTGCAGTCCAACACATCCATACACACAAACACCAAAGCTTTATAAACCAAGACACCATAAAAACAAATTCAGGAAAGGAAAAGAAAGTGTGGAATTTACACAAAAATAGATATCTCAAGATTGTTCATATGTTACAGATCAATGTTCAAATAAAAATAGAACAAAAGAAGGATTGTAATTGGTTGAAAATTGATGTCCTCAAAGAGAAAGCCAGTGGTAGCAAACTTCAGAACCATAATTAGTTATTACATAAACATTATTCAATAATCAAAGTAAAAATATCTATATTTACATTTAATTCTACAATACTTTACAATAAATGAAATACACTGATATCTGAGGTAGCTGCAAACCGGCATTTCATCTAAGGGGAATCTTACATCCAAATAATGGCACAGACACAACACTTATTTCAGGAGGCATGGTCCTACTTTGGAACATCCTCATATTGAAATAAATAAATAAATAAGATGGAAAAATAAGGGGAGGGGGTAATTAAAATGCCACCACCACAGAATAGAGAATTCAAATGTTCAAGGAGAAAATGTAACGGATGGCAACCAGAAACATTCATACATAGACAGACACAAACATACACACGATACATACATACATACATATATATATATGTAAGCCAAGTTATTTCCATGCAAAGCAAAGCTGTTGCATACATTGCAGGGTAACTATTCTTACATTAAAATAAGCCCAATAAAACTTAAAGATTAAAAATTAAAATGAAATTAAATCATGTGGAAAATACTGTGGTGAAGTTTGACTTTCCAGTATACTTCATATCTGATTTGGAAAAACCATTGGATATGACAAGAATAAAAATAAAAATTTTTGCAGTAAGGCTCCCTTTAGAGACATCAAGGACTTTATAGCTATTTGTAATTTAGTTTGTCAGTCTGTCTTTTTCTATGATCAGCCAGGTGTGGCTGTGAGCTCTGGATATTAGTGATGTGCCTAATGCTATTTGTATATACTCATCTTGTTCCTCTTTCTCTCTTTTCTGGGTTGCCATGAATCTTCTGTGGCATTGGAGAGTTCATTATAATTGCTATTGATGAAAGCTTACTAGTTTTCTGCTAGTGCAAGAGGCCATGGTTTATCAGGCACTTCCTGAATAAAGTAGGTAGGGACTCAGTATTCCCCAAATAACAAGGTTTGATTTAGCTACTGCAATTGTCAAATAAGATTTGAGTGAGTTAATGAGTTAGTGAGTTACTTTACTGTAAAGTTATCTTAACAAATTTTATATGTATATTTCTCTCCCTTTAAGTCCAAGAGAACTGGGGAGGGATTCTTCTGAGCCTTTAATCCCATCCACAATCCTGTTAAAGGCTCAGCTGCCTTTTATCTGATTGTTCCCAAAATTGCTCTCTTTGCCTTGACCCCAAGGTCGCTCCCACATACTACTGTATTACACTGATTGAGTTAGATAGGATTGTTGGATTACTAATCTCAATTACCTATTTCTGTAATATGACTTCTTTCTCTGTATACTTTGCAGCCGCTATTACAGGATATACATACAACATGTATCTGGCACTATAGCACAAGAATGTTTGTTTCAAATAGCCATTTGTAGCATGATGTAGAGAGCCAGTTTGGTATAGAGATCAAAGGCACCAGACTAGAAACCAGGAGACTGAATTCTAGTCCTGTCTTAAACATAAAACCAGTTGAGTGACTTTAGGCTAGCCGCTAGTCATTCTCCCTCAGCTCTAGGAATAAGGCAATGGCAAACCACTTCCAAACATGTTTCCAAGAAAATTGCATAGATTTGTACAAGAAGTTGCCAAGACCATCTAACATCTATCCTCATTTGTGGCAAAAATAATTCATTTCCAGCAAACAAAATTCTAAGACATAAAAAAATCTCACAGAAATACTTCACCAGAGTATTAAGACATAGATAGATGGTTTAAAGATCTTTGTTACTTTCAACAGTATCACTTTTATACTAGCACCTAGACATTTCATGTGAGTAATTTCATGATGAGTTTTGACAGTTTGAATATTTTAATTTTTAAAAGTGATACTGTAATTAGTTGATGAAATGAAATGAATTCAGGTCATGTAGTTAAAATAAGAGGGGGAAGGTGTTATAGAGGGCTAACAGCAATAGCAGGGTTACCAGGTAATTTAAAAAATCAAGAATACTTAGATGAACTAAATATTTTAATTTTAAATTATTAATAACAAATAACAGGTGTCATCTACAGATTATAGTTAGAGTATTATAACTTTATATTTATAAAGTTAATACGATCATCAGTGGCAATTAAAATTTGCAATCCCTTTCATGCTTTATTAGATAATTCATGCACACCATAACAGTTTATTAAAGTCTTACGTTTTTCTGATGTCATGTCAGTCTGAAAGAAAACAAAGAATGAATGGGTTATAGAAAAATAATGTTACAATGGAAACTATTATCCTGAACTATATTTAGATTATGATCTTTCATTTTATAAATGCACATGATAGTAACAGCTCAATTCTAAATATTCTCATTTAAAGAAGAACCAAACTGAATTCATTTTCTTCTTGATAAATATTCTTAGGATTACAGTTAAGTTAGTTACTTAGAGTGGTGGAATTAACAATGCATTTAAGTCGTTAGTAACCATAAATTCCATTTACACACATAATGCTAACAGTTAATTTACTCCATTTATACTGTATGTTAAAAAGTGAGGGCACTAGCCATTGAATTGGACAGGGAGAGATTGTAAATAATACAGAAATGGAAAATGGGTTATTTTTAACCTGCACTTGGAAAGTATTTTGAGAAGTTAGTAGCAAAAGTGGGAACATATGATAAAGCTAGAAATAGTCCAAAAGTCTTCTTTTAAGATTCATTTATATTTATATTTTTGCCATGTTTTACCAGAGAATTGCAGTCATCTATTTTATTAAATTATTTTTAAGTGTAGAATATTATATTTTTATATATTTATTCTTCTATATTTTTATTTATTGAATTTCCTTCTACAAATAACAGAATTGGAAGGGATCTTGGAAAGAAACCATATACCATTTTAGACAAATGGTTGTCCAATCTCTTTGTAAAAATATCTAGTGTTGGAGCATTTATAACTTCTGGAGGCAAGTTGTTCCACTGATTAATTGTTCTAACTGTCAGGAAATTTCTCCTTAGTTCTAGGTTGCTTCTTTCCTTGATTAGTTTCCATCCTTTGCTTCTTGTCCTGCCCTCAAGTGCTTTGAAGAATAACTTGACTCTCTCTTCTTTGTGGCAACTTCTGAGATATTGGCACACTGCTATCATGTCACCTCTACTCCTTCTTTTTATTAAACTAGATATACCCAATTCTGGGCAATGTTCTTTATATGTTTTAGCCTCCAGTCCCCTAATCATCTTTGTTGCTCTTCTCTGTACTCTTTCTAGAGTCTCAACATCTTTTTTATATCGTGGTGACCAAAACTGGATGTGGTATTCCAAAGGTGGTCTTACCAAGACATTATAAAACAGTATCAATATTTCACATGATATTGATTCTATCCCTCTGTTAATGCAGCCTAGAACTGTGTTGGCTTTTTTGGCAGTTGCAGCATACTGCTGGCTCATATTTAAGTGATTGTCTACTAGGACTCCAAGATCCCTCTAACAATTACTACTATTGAGCCAGGTACCACCTATACTATACCTGTGCATTTAGTTTTTTTTGCCTAGAACCTTATTTTTTTCACCACTGAATTTCATTTTGTTAGATAGCGCCCAATGTTCAAGTCTGTCAAGATCCTTCTATATCTTAAACCTATCTTCTGGTGTGTTGGCTATTCCTGCAAGTGTTGCAAGATTGGTGTTGCCTGAAAGTTTGATGAGTTCCCCATCCATCCCCTCATCCAAATCATTGAAGATGTTGAAGAGTACTAGGTCTAAAACAGAACTTTGGGGTATGCAGTGCAGCAATAAGATTTTTCATGCATGATCCGTTTTTGACAAACCCATGTTGACTTTTGGTAATGATTTTGTTTGCCTCTAGGTGTTTGCTGATTTGTTGCTTGATTATCTTTTCCAGAATCTTCCCAGGTATTGAAGTCAAATTGATAGGTCTGTAGTTTCCTGGATCTATTTTTTTTCCTTTTTTGAAGATGGGAACTACATCAGCTCTATTCTAGTCCTCTGGTAGTTCCCCAGTGTTCCAGGATCTTTGAAAGATATAGTGCGGTGGTTATTAGATCATACCTGCCAGTTCCAGCAGAACCTTGGGGTGTAATCCATCTGGTCCTGGTGATCTGAACTCGTCTAGGGTCGACATGCACTTAGCATTTTCTTGCATATTTTAACTTGTATTCTTAATCTGTTTTTTATGTTACTGTTTTTGATAGGTTGGACCATTTTTCCTTTTGTGTAAAGATGGATGCGAAAAACGAGCTAAGTAGTTCTGCTTTCTCCCTGTTGTTTGTCACTTTCTTGCCACTTTCTCCCATTAATGGACCAATCATTTCCATGACTTTTTTTTCTTGTTTTTTTACATGTTGAAAGAAGCCTTTTTTTGTTATTTTTGACTTTTTGTCGCAAGCCTTAGTTCATCTTTGCAGGCTTGGGCTATTTGCTGATATTCTGCCTTAGTTATGTGCCCCTCTTTCCACTTTTTATATTTGTCCTTTTTGTCTTTCATTTATTAGAAAGTTTTTTTATGCAGCCATGCTGGTTTCTTTTGAGAGCTGTTATCTTTCGTCTTCATTGATATTGTGCTAGACTGGGCTTTTATAATCTCACTTTTCAAAGTTTCCCAAGCTTCTTGGGTTGTTTTCACCTTGAGAATTCTCATCAATGGAATCCTTCTCAGCTCTCTAAGTTTATTGAAATTAGTTCTCTTAAAGTCCAAGACTCTAGTTTGACTTTGCTCTATTGCTTGTGCTTATATAATGTTAAATTCCAATACTGCATGATCAACCACCCCCAAGATTTTTGTAGCTTCAACTCTTTCTATCATTTCATATCTCTTAGTGAGAGTTAAGCCCAATATGGCTGATCCCCTATTCCCTTCTCTACTTTTAATTTAATAATTATTTTTAATGTTCTATTTTTATTGATACACCTATTTATTTATTTGCTCTTTATTGGTCAGCAACTGAAGATGTATTAATTAACTCATGATTTTATATTTACAGAGAATCATTTCCCATTACAATTTTGCCAATGCATTTTTTATTTTTTTACACTTTTCCTTTTAATAATTATCCATTGTCTGCATGTTTCTAGAAAAGCCTTTCATCAAAATAACTCAATAGGGAACAGTTTTTGCTTACTGCAATTTACGTCATTTTGCCCTGTTGCAAGGGTAATTAAAATGGAGACAAATTACAATAGAATGACTCCAATTAACTGAACAACTCTACAATTGCAGTTATTTTTAGAAATTATAAAAGATTTTAAGAACTTGAGAAAAGACATCCTTTCTTTCTAATTACTGTTTGCTTGCTTGACATTTATTCCTGGATAAAATTGCTAAAAGAACAAACTCATCTCAACAACAAGGATGTAAACAAAAAAAGTTAAATCAGCTATAGGTTGAATTTTCATTATCCTTTGAGGACATCATTGATAAATATGTAGCTTTCACTTCAGAACCAGTGGAGTGGACTAAGTTGTTATATACACTACGTTATTAAAGTAGCTTGGCTAATTTATAGGTATACATTTTATATATTTAGATAAATTACTACTGTATATGTGTCTTGTTCAATGGCAATATATATTGGTTCAAATTAGCAATTAACATTTACTGCTTATAAATATAATATTTCTTGAAAATATTTTCATCTCATTTTTCACACTCCAGAATTATTTTTCTTTTTCAGTTAATCTTCCCTCTTTCCAAAACAAAAAATGTAATAGAATAAATATGGATTACAGGGAGTTTATAACTGAATTGATTGCAAAGGGCTTATGAAACCTGGTCAATATTTACATGAAATTAATTTGAGATGGTATCAATGCTGACCAATAGGCAATGAATTGATCATACTTGACATGCAGTCATTTGGCATTCAACTAACTGCTCTTTCCCAATTTGGAGCCTTATCATAGCAATTTTACACCAGAATTAGCAAAGTTACCTCTTCTTCCTGTTCTTGATCTGATTCTGATTCCTTTAATCCAATATGCCATGCAAGAAAAGAAAAACAGAGCAAGGAAAGATAGGATGCAATTAAAGGAAAAGTATGATTTCTGGACACATTTAATTGGTAAGAATACACAATGAATACAATTTTTGCACTTTCTCCTAAGAAGGAAAGAAAAGAGAATAGGAAAGTTGGTTCAGTTAAGAAAAGTGGAGATTCAAGTAAGTTCAAAGAAGAAAAGCTATTTTATGTTAGGATTTTGTTTGATTATTATGCATTAAACCTACAACAGTTTCTCAAATATGCCAAAATTCAATCTGTGTAGAAAAGTTTCTTAAATATATCTTCTTAAAGATAATAAGAAGAAAATATAAGCATTAGCATAGATTTATTTTTATGTCACTAGTGAAGTTTCAAATGTAATGTTGCTATATTTGAATTACATTGAAAGTTAGAATACATGCTTGTGGTATCTCATGCAATTTTCCTAATCATTTAACTAAGTATATGAGTCATCTATGACCAAGACAATGCTGGAAAATAAAACAATTAGTTTGGGGCTGAGCAAGAAAACTATAAAGTTTTACATTTAAAAAAAAATTGTTTAGCATTGCCCTGCTAATCGAGTGCACTATGTACGTAAATGCACGCAAAAATGGCTTCATTATGATTTGAGTGAGTGATAACAATGTTGGTTGTTACCAATTATTGATAAATGTCGACTCATCCTAATCAGCCATTGGTTCCATATAGAACTGTGCATTACCTGACTTTCAACACTCAAGGAAGCTAGAGAGCCTCTGACAGGAAAGAATGCTACATAATTTATACATCCCAAATATGCGATATTAAATAATATTTATATAATGCTATTAAGAATTTTGTGAAAACTACAAAACTACAGAACAAGTTTAGTGCATCTTAAATTACAGTGTACAAGTGTAATATATGAGCAGGTTGTTTTTAACTGGGGAGTACCTTTGTGTATACTGGTAATGTGATATTCAGATTGCAGATAGCTTGATGTACCAGACCTCTTGAAGATTTAGGCTCTTTCATAAATGATAGACGTCCACAAGGTTCTTGTGTTGTATCCCGAACCTATTGCAGAAAAATAGCAGGAGTTCAAACCCAAAACTCTGTGCACGTCAGTAAGGCACGTATCTTTTTGAGGGCAGGATATGGACAATAGTGTATTGGCTTCCAAAGTAATATCTTAAGAGAAATCCTAACTTGCAAAGAATATACCTGGGCTTTAGTTGTAATATGCTAGCAAAAAATGTGCCAGAAATAATCAGTACTTTCCTTACTCTTAGCAAGTATTATTGCATGTAACAGATAGAATTAAAGGTAAAACCTTCAGTTGATCAAAGCATGATGAGTGATGAAAGACCCATCTGATGACAACCATTACTGTGTTGTCATTTAGTGTGTCACTTACTGTGACTTAGAATGAAAAGGGTTAAAAGCATGTCTATGAATGAGACTAGGCAGGATTAAATGCTATAGATCTGGTTGAAGGTAGTCTGATCTTATTAAGTAGAGTTGCTCCCCAAATTTTCATGCGCCTAAGACTGCAGGCCACAGTGCCCATATTACTGTATACAGATAACCCTGCAGTTTTTTCTTGTACACCTATTAAGCTTAAATGTGTAGTGAGAATATTTGTACATCACTGTATCAAAATCAGGTTGGACACAGATTACCAGAGATCCAAACTCATGTTGTTTGCCAAAACCCTAAAACAGCAAACTTCTATAATTTACTAGAACAGGACTGAACAGATATACTGCTTTAAATATGTAGTGGTAGTTTTTCAGACCCTCAAAAGTCTATCATGAATATATTCAGCAAGTCAAGTCAGGCTACATAAAGTTTACTCCAAATGATATGAACTGATATTTTTCATGATAAAGCTTTTAAAAGCTAAAACACTAATCTAAATATTTTATGCATCTCAGGTTTACCTACATATGAAGAAAAATCCCCCCCCAAATTAGAAACCAAGTTTTAAGATCATATTTGCCATACTATAGGTTACCCCAGCATTGTACTTGGGCTTGAGTTGGAGATGCTCAATATTGGAAAAGAGCATGGGAGACGATGTGTGGCATGTTGGAAATATTTGTGCTTCCGTTTTCTGTAGAGTTGCTATTGCTAGTTTTAGCTGCTGATTATTTCTTTTTATGGACAAAGGCAATAGAACAGAAATTAAGAATAACTGTGAGGCTGTAGATTCCTTATTAATTTTGGACTATGCTCCAGTCAAAAAGCTAGTGTTAAAAATACTGAGCTACATCAAATAATGTTCAAAGTCAGTTAACTCTGTCAGAGTTTAGGATAAATGCTGGAGATAGGCTTCTGAGAACCATAAAATATTTGCACACCCTAACTTCCTTTTGCCTGAGGAAAGTATTTTTCAGGGCCAGGCAAATCCTCCCATCCACATTATCACATGATAGATATATCAACATTCTTCAATCACAAGGAATTTGATCAGTATGATGCCACACATCCTTTTTTTTCTGGTAAATTTTATAGGGATCTTCAAAAGGACAATCTCTTAATAACTGCACCTGGGAAAATGACTGATTTTTATGCCCACTTTTTATTTCCAGACTCATATCATGAAACGACCTACATGGTAGCCAAAGGTAATGTTGCAGCTTTTAAAAAGAGGCAACAGTTAACTTCCAAGACAACCTGACAAAATTTGCTGTTTTATTTGGTAATTTATACATCTGATCTTTGGAAATAAAATAATGCAACATTTGAAATTGAGTTAATGAATACAAAGTGGAAGTGTAGGTTTAATTATGAATCAAAAGATAAACTGGTGTTATCCAGCTTGTTACAAGTATGTTTGAGAATACAAATATATGGATTGACAATTCTATGTCCAAAGAATGGTGATAATGAAAGAACTAGGGATGAAATCTGGAAAAATATTATGCAGTGTTAGGAATCAATGCAATTCAGATGAATATGATGGGAACTCTGCTAGGTTCCACTAATGGCTGAATAGGAACAAGTCAAGAGATTCCAAAAAGTGATTGGGCCATTCATATATCTAAGAACAAAAAAGTATTATCTGTATCTGGTTAGAAAGAGTTCTGTTTGTTTCAAAAAGACTTTAGAAAAGAATACAAAATGTGGGACAGAATGTCAAGATTGGCTCTTGGAGGAAAAATGGATATGCTAGAAAAGGAAAAAAATATGAGTGAACTTAAAAAGATTGCAGAAAGATAAAGTCTATGGTCTATGAAATAACGTTAAAAGACAGATTAATTTCCTAACAGAATAAATAGAAAGTGGGTATATGGGAAGAGGATTTGCAACTGCTTAGAACAAAATCAAAATAATCATATTACAAAGTGCCAAAATGTGTGTGGAATATTTTACATGTTTGAGTGAGAGCAATATTTCAAACAATGGAAATTAATCAAATGTTAACTGAGAACCTTAGTAAGTGTATGATTCTGTGCAGAGCAATATGGATGTGAAAATTATAGTATCAAAAACTAAGATACAGTAGTTGAATATGATGGGAAAATGGAGTGAATAATTGCAAGTTATGTATACATGGCAAAAAACTAAAACAAGTAAGTTGCTTTGTATATGTTGATAGAATGCTAATCAGGACAGAAAATTATAAACTCTACAAATGCAGATAATGATTAATATATAGTCTGTGGCAACAGTTGAATGTTTATTAAAAGAAGCAAAAAGTATAAGGATTGTTTCAGCCTACTTTGTTATATGAAAGTAAGCATTGGTTGTGCCACAAAAACCATGATAAGCTGAACATACTGGAAATAAGATTCTTAAGAAGTCCATGTAGTAAAAATATGACATACAGAATGTAGGGAAGTTGATTGAATGTGGACTGAATATAATAAATGATCAATAGAAACAAAATAAACTAAGTTGGTCATAAAGGGATAATGACTGTGGATCAAACTGCAAAACAAATAGATGAAAGAAAAGTTAATTGTTCAAGAGGAACAGGGTATCGTTCTGAGACTGGAGAACCTGGCAGATACATAGCTTGAAATGGGGAACACGTACCCAGTTCAGGTGCAGCCTACAGACTGCCAATTCAAAGAACAAGTTTCTAAAGGGGAAACAAATCTATAATAATATAAACTGGGCAGAAATATATACAACATTCCTAAAATAAACCATACTATTCTTTCTACTCAAAGCCTGTGTAAATAAGAATATTACATTATTATGTCTTGTAGAAAATACCGAAGCTTTTGCAGAACCCTAAAGAAATCAAAACTCAGAACAGGTAACTAATTTTATATATAGGACATTATTTGTTAGCATATAAATGGAATATATAGACAGTCTGCCTTTAAAAATGTAATTATCATGGTACTGGGTTTTGTTTTGTTTTTTTGTCATTTACCTCCCCCTTCTCCTGAGGGTAAACAACATAGACCAACACACCATAACTTTATTACTGATATTGAAATAAAATAAAACCAAACTCGACATACATATTTATATCAAAATTACCTTGACAAACAATGGAAGTCTGTTTTCTTTGAAGGCATAAAAACTGAATATGTGATGTTGGCCACTCTTTGTTAATGGTACTAAATTCCCAAAGCAGTCCACAAATATAGGTTTTCCTTCTAATACCTACATATAATTATAAGAAAGTAAAATGTTCATGAATTTTGTTCTTATATTTTGCCTAAGTTAAAATATATTGTTAGCCTTATTTTTTTAAAAAAACCAACAACACTATTAATATAAAGAAAAAGGTTTCTCCTGTCCCAATTGTGTCCAACTCTAGGGGGTGTACTCATCTCTGTTTCTTAGCTGATGGAGCCAGCCTTGTCCAAAGACACTTTTGTGGTCATGTGGCCAGCATGACTATATGCCAACATGCATGGAACGCTGTTACCTTTCCACCGAGGTGGTACCTATTTATCTACTCGTATTTGCATACTTTCAAACTGTTACCTTAGCAGGAGTGGGGCAAGTAACAAGAGCTCACCCTATTGCAATTACAAATAAACAGCAGCAGCAAAGTGGATTAACATGTATGCAAGATATTCTAAATATATACAAATACATTATTATTTCCAGACAATCAACATTTCTTAGTAATTAAATCAAATTTTAATTAAATCAAAATATGCAATATGCCTCAATCCAATGCCAAATGCTGAAACATTTTAGGAAATTTTTACACAGTTTGTCAATAAAATCTTAAACAGATATAAATATCAGAGCAAGGAAAAATTTATTTAAATTTTATTCAATCAAATGTAAACAAAGTACCATAAATTAAAAAAAATAGGATTACCTCCTTGGTTTTAATTCATGAAACTGCTTTATAATGGGCAACAACCAAAGACCATAGTAAAACACAAAAGATAAAAAGAAACTGTCAAAAAGACACAACTAAGATAAAATATTCAACTTCTGATGAACTCTACATGCAGTAGAATAGATTTTGCAACATTTAAAGAGATTCTGTTTCAGCAATAAATACCAAGGACAGACTGATAGGAACTTAATTAAAATGTGGAAGAATCTTTACAAAAGTCACAGTATAAAAGTAAAAAGAAAATTTACTGATACATACTCCACATGAACAAAGGTGGGATGCATATGGAATTCTCTTGTCCTTCAATACAGCTATTGGAAACACGTCAATTGCTAATTGATTACGCTCTTTAAACGTTAGCACTCTAACTTGATTTCAGTGATTTGTTAGCTTGGTACTATTAACCTGTTTTCTAAAATATGTCTCTTGGTAGGTAAGGTCCTGCCACATCTGTATACTGCTGTTTTAAGAACAGATCAGTCTAATTAAAGCCAAACCTAACAGAAATTTTTGCAAGAAATTATCATAAAGCAAGTTATGCTGCAATGGTTTTATGACATCTTATGACAAAATAGTCAGTCATGTCAATAGATATAGTATTAAAAAGTAATATACATCCTTAACCATAAAACAAAGATTCTTAACAATATTCTAGGCTCTACTGTAGTAATATTACATTCTCAGATTTTTCATATTATTACCATATAGTCAATAATTTTCTATATCCTCTTTCTGTACTCTTATTTTGAAAGAACAAAAACAATATTTTAATGTATTTAATTGCAATGCTTATCATATCTATTTTTGAACTAACCCAAATCATAATACCAATACAATTCCAACTCAATCTGAATAAAAATATGAATTGTAGGAAAGGGAGCTGATTATATAACTATGTATAAGGACATTTAATTTGAAAATGCTGTTTTGCAATAAAGATCCATCATTTGGTTTCATTACACCTTTTCCATTTAACATTTATTGTTCTATTTATGTTTGCAGCATGTTTCATCTCAGAGCAAATTAAGCTACAGGATTGTGCCTGTTTTTGTAAAGAGAAGAACATAAATGAAAAGTTTAATCCCTTCCATTATGCTGTGATTTTGAATTAATGGATTAAATATTCATGTGTTTAATATTTCACCTAAGTTCTGTAAAATAATGAGATATTTTTCTCTTTGCCCTATTTTTTTAACTCACAAGACAATGGAACAACATGTTTTAAACGAACATGTCCAAAAGTATAAACACAAGTAATACCTCTACATCCCTGCTTCGAGCAACTTCAGCAAAGTTTTCTTGTTGCTCTAGTGTTTTATCCACTTTATCATCGGTCATGCAGAAACATCTTAGTCGGGCTTCTATGGGATCTTGAGATTTAGCAAACACTACAAATTTGGCCATGTAAGGTACACATATAATTTCTCTATATACTTGGGAAGCAAATGCTACAGATTCCTGTATCTGTCGACAATCTATCAACCAAAATCTGAAAATAAACAAACATATTAAATTATTATCAAAAAAAATCTAGCAGGTGGGGAGAAAGCAATAATAAATGTAATGAAATGTCTAAAACTCTAGGAACTAGCACTGATTTCAAATAACTGACGTAAAAGACAAATTCAAATATTTACTTAATAATTCAGATTTAACAGTAGTTGAACTGCCCCTGGACTTTGATGTGAGGGATGGATTGGAACTGAAATGAATCTGAATGTATTGCTAGTTTACTCAAGATTATAGAATGTCTTCACTGACCCTTGTGCCTTAATTTAAACCAAAGTATGAACAAGCTTTGCCCCAATACATTATACCTTTGTTTTTCCCATTCTATATCTTGCAATTATTTATTTGTTATTTATTTATTTATTAAATTGATATGCCACCCATCTTGCTATCCAAACCACTCTTTTGTTCCCCTCCTTCTGGAATCCTCATTACTATTCTAAGCAACAGACTGTTAAAAGAAAGACAAGGAGAAAATTCTTATCAGCGTGCTCAATTTCTGAAATCAGGCCCACACTGTAATGCCTTAGAACAATGCCAACACCTTCAATCTATGGAATCCTAAGGCAGTGTTTCCCAAACTTGACAATTTTAAGGCACGAGGACTTCAACTCCCAGAATTCCACAGCCAACAACGCTGGCTGTGAATTCTGGGAGTTGAAGTCCACATGCCTTAAAATTGTCAAGTTTGGGAAACACTGTCCTAAGGGAACAGTTGTTTAGAATTTAGTCATAGGAACAGCTGCCAGAGAACAATAAGTTTACTTGCACTGTTGGCACAAGATTTATTTTATTTAGTATAGCATTCAGAGTTAGTTATAATTTGATTTATCCCAGAATTAAATCAAAATTAAGGAAGGATCCTATTATAAATAGCATCTTTGCAATTTAGTAGGTGACTTATGGACAAGCTTCATATGCATAATACAGTGTCAGACTAAAGTTATGGTTCTGAAATATTTTTTACAGTTTTATTACTAGATACTGCTCTGTATGGTGGTACCTGGCAGACACGTTTGTGGTGAAGGAAACACATTCATTTACATATGTTAATGGTGTTGTTCCTGTTATGTCTTCCCACTGAGCAGGTGTTGTTCCACCTGAAACAAATACGGAAAAACAATAAGCATTTCTGCAAAATTGTAAAATTGGATGCATAAAATTCTTTTTAGTTAAATTTCCAGTCATGCAAAGTCTGACCTAAGGGTATTCCTAAAGTTTTTTGTCATTAAATTGATTATGATATCTGCCAGTATGACAGTTAAATGTTTAGTTTAGAAGACTAATATACATTATTATTCAAATCATAGGAGAAACTTGTATCTTCATTCATAAGCAATTATAAAGTCTGTGATCTTTGGGATAAAAATAATTTTGATCAATACTTCAAAAGATTCTATTACGTCAGTACCCAACAGAATCAAGGATTTAATTTTAGGGTACAAAATGAAAAAAATAAAATACATGAGGTCCTCAATTATGATCACAATTGAGCCAAAATTTCTGTTGCTCATTTGTTATGTGAGTTTTACTCCGTTTTACAACTTTTCTTGCCACAGTTGTTAAATGAATCGTTACAATCGTTAAGTTAGTAACATAGTTGTTAAGTGAATCTGACTTCCCCATTGACTTTGCTTGTCAGAAGCCCTCAAAAAGTGATCACATGATCCCAGGACACTGCAACCATCATAAATATAAGTCAGTTGCCAAGTGTCTGAATTTTGATCACGTGACCATGGAGATACTGCAATGGTCATACGTGTGAAAAATGGGCATAGGTCACTTTCTCAATGCTGTTGTAACCTCGAACAGTTACTAAGCAAACTACTGTAAAATTAAGGACTATCTGTAGTAAATTCTTTACATTGATTCTGTGCTAAAATCAGCACTGTAAACTTAATTTCTTTTGTTTGCAAAAAGAGCTTTGGATTTGTCCAAGATGCTATAGAGTATGTTTTGATTTTGTTTTTTTGGTGATAGTTTTGAGATTATTTTGAATTATGGGTGGTAGAGACTGCTGCTTTTGTTTTATGTTACTTATTATTTATATTATTTCACAGCCACGTTTCTCACCCACACTTCCTAATTGGAAAAATCCTAATGAGAGAATTTCCTTATTATTATTTCTCTGAGATTTAACTCAAGCATGAGAAGCTAAGGAGATTGTAGCTTTCTGGCTAGATGATACACAGAAAATATTGATCTCCTGCCTTCTTTGTTACTAACTGAAAAAAACCTCAACATTATATGACCAATATTCTCTAAGACAAAAACTTTATTTTTTATTTAAATGAATTAGAATTAATATGAAAATAACAGCTTGTATATTTCAAACTCTATATTTAAAGACTTTGACAGACAAGAAGAAAAGTAATGATTATATTTTAGAATAATTTTCAAAACGAGTTGATGCAGATATAACAGACTTCCTAAAATTGACATTGAGAAATCTCAGACCAGCAGAAATTTCCACATAACAAGTACAACTACCAAAGTCCAGCTGAGTGGAATAATAGTAAGAGAACATACAATATGTCTCCACTTCGCTTTTTTGACTCCCAATTGTGGGGTTGGGAACCAAGCTGGACAATGATGCCGCTTGACCTGATCCAATAGTGATATTCTTCTAACAGAACAGAATAACAGTGTTGGAAGGGACCTTGCAGGTCTTCTAGCCCAATCCTCCCTGCTCAAGCAGGAAACACTATACCATTTAAGACAAATAGTTATCCAATCTCTTCTTAAATTTTACAATTCATCAATATACTTCTATTCTGACAATTTAAAACTCTGAAAAAATAGATTTGCCCTTTGTTTTACAAGGCAAATAAATTAATGATAAAGAGTCAATGACTCTTTCCATTGGACAGCTCCTATTCTTAAACTATCTATTCTAATCACTGAGCATAATTTTAAAATAAACCAATACAGTTAAAATGGCAATTATTTTAATGATAGTATTCATTGTTTGGTTAAACAATTTGTATTTTCACTATAAACCAATGCTCTTAACTATGATCTATGGAAGACAGTTTACATAATTTTGTAACAGGGCTTTAATGAAAATTTTAATGACCTAAACCAGCGGTCCCCAACCTTTCTGGCTCTGTGGACCAGTGGTGATGACAACAGCAGGGGGGGGGATGGTTTCGTGCTCACTCACTTGGTTCCCAACAGGCCGCAGTCCAGCACTGGGTCATGGACCGGGTGTTGGAGACCCCTGACCTAAACCAACAATCAGCATCATGCATGAAATTTCAGAGATATATGAGAGCTTACCTGTTATGCTGCATAGTAGTCTTAGAGTAGGAGTCTCACCTCCATAACCATTTATCATCATATCACTGGAAGCTTTCGGAACAGGAATAGTCATAGTTATTGGCTTATGGAATTTTCTTCGCCTAGGTTCCAATGTGACAATAGGACTGAATGTGGCTTTATTGCCTAAAAATTTCTTTATAAGTTCACTGTGCATAGGTTGGGCCTATTCAAAGACAATGAGAAAATAAAATTTATCTTAATTAAAATAGCTTGAATAATGATTAACTACAATAATACACTTTGTTCTATGTGGTGATGATTTTTCTTAATTTGCTACTAACTGATGTCTTCTGCTAATACTCTCTCCCTTACTGGTTGGCCATGGGCTATTGCTAATGATTATCATTTACCAAAGCTCCGAGGTAGTATGATTTCACAGAATTCTCAAGAAAAGAGAATTATGACAATTCTCTGAAAAATCTTTAAATCCATTTGAATTATGATGGGAGAAATTCACTTATTTCTAGCCATTAGGTAAGTACAAACTGAATATCTTCATGTTCTTACAGTCCTTTTATATTTTGTATATAGAATTCTTTCAGTGAAAAGTTTAATTCTTTTGGATTATTTGTGAATTAAACTAGACTTACAGCATGTTAATCATAAATTTGATAAAAGACAAAACTAGGAGAAATGCAACTAAGTTCAATCAACTCAGCTCATAATTCAATCCTACACTCAGAAGTCTTATTAAGTTTAATGAGACTCAACCCACAAAAAATGGGAAATTTAGTAGCCTAAATATTTTAAAAAGGAGACACATAGCTTTTATATATTACATGTACATACATGCACAGATATGTACATTATATATATGGCCATTAGTTTTAAACATCTGCTGTAAATTCGTAATAACTTTCCCTGAGAGATTTTTTTTTCTTATACAACAATAAATACACTACTGTTTGTTGTACATTTTGGCTATAAAATGTTGATGATTGTTACCAGTCCCTCTCCTTAGATCTTCTTACTAAATTTTGAATATATGACTTATTAAAAGTTATTACTGAATTTGAACCTATGCTTTAGTATTCTGTTTTGTTTTTGTTCTAATTTCAGTATAACACTAAAGCTTAGAAAATATTATAAAAAGGGGCACAATAGCAAAAGAGGAGGACTGAAAAAATCCAGAGAGTTACTAGACGGCAGCAAATAAATTTCTGGGTGTTTAATCTAGATTTTTGCCACCATGACCTGGTAGCCGTAAAAATAATTAGTAATTGCACAATAATTTTAAGAAAGTGTTTTTATGTCTTTAGCATGTATGAATACATTTTTCAAATTTAAAAAATCTCAAAGAATTTTTTTACAAAAGGCACTACATAAGCATTACTGTTTGCGTGCTATGAGGAAAAAGGAAGCTTCAAAAGTAATATTCTTTCACAAGGCCCTGAAGACCTGGTTTTGCCAACGGACCTTGGGAACCCAGAGTGGGATAAAAGTAGCTTATTTGACTGTTGTCGCTGGGAGGTGGACAGTTATTGCTTTAACTCTTTTTATGTTGTTTTTTTTTTTTAAAATGTAAGTTGCCTAGAGTCACTGAAACTTCAGTGGGCGGCAATATAAATTTTTTAAATAAACAAATAAACAAACAAACAAATCTGGCAAGAACCATTTTACCTGCCTCTTAAAGAGGACTCTTTATTTAAATAAATGTTTTGAATGCATTATCAGTTTTACATATAATTATGAAGAAATTTGGTTCAAACATTTGCTACAAATTTTGGATATATAACTTAGTTAATACTTTACACATTATAATGGGGCCAGTTTCCTCCAGTGCTACTGGAATTTAGGAGACATAAAATGCAAAAAAAGAAAAAAATATCATAGAGGTATTTCAAACGTGGCTCTTTCATGACTTGTGGACTTCAGGCACGCTGGCTGAGGAATTCTGGGAGTTGAAGTCCAAAAGTCATAAAAGGGCCAAGTTTGAAGACCCCTGCCATAGAGGAATGATAATGAAATAGAATTACAGGAAACTACTCTTATCCTCAACAGAAATATTTGGTTCACCGATTATAATATTTTGATTTGTTTTCTCATACCTGAAGACCAACACGAATTCTCTTAGTTAATGCTCCCTCTGGAAAGACTGCTTGCACTTGTGGTACTACAGTACTGCTTAGTACACCACCCTCAGGGCCAATGAGGTTACTGTCTTGTTTAATCCGGGACACCACTGCAAAGTACTGTGGGAAATCTCGGGTGATAATACGGCAAATACGCTTCTTCTCCAGCTCTTCTGGGGTGTCAAGCACTGGGTGAAAAGAGCAAACATTACTTCAAATAGTAAACACTGCAATTGTTAAGAGAAAATCTTTATATTTATACACTTAATACAGGGGTGGGGAACAATGGCCTTTTATGACTTGTGGACTTCTGAAGTTGAATTCCTAAGCCAGCCATGCTCAGGAATTCTGGGAGTTGAAGTCCACAAGTCATAAAGGAGACATCATTCCCTACCCCCTGTATTAATGTATGGATTTCTTAATGCTTCAAAAAATATTTTAACATGAATGAGACCTCCTTCAGATAACCTAATTTCTAGGCATTTTTTTTTCTTTTCAGGATCACACAGAAGCTAGAAAAGTATGTTCTAGTGAACATCAGAAAGATGCTGTATTCTTCTGAGGTCAAAGTGCCTTTTCCAGATAATTTTCAAAGCTTGCACAGTCCTAATATACATTTACACACCTTTTTGCTAATTGTACTTCTAATCCTAAGAGGTGGAGCCAGAATAACTTTCTTAAAATTTGGTCTGAGTAGATTCAGGATTTGAATTTCACATTAACAGAACAATTCATTAATTGCAGCTTACACACAGTTATAACAGTTCCCTTTAAAAGCTGATTATGGATGATCTCATCCATATATTCAGGATCATATTGGGTTTATTATTGGATCTGTACTGATGCATATCAAGCATCACATAATGAGCAGCAAAACATCTCAAATTTTGGGGAGGAAACACCTGAGGCAGGAGTTGGTACATTCTATGACTCTCTGCCTAAATGACTTGTTCTGACTAATGAAGCTGCTTGGATGAGTAGCAAAATGTCTCAAAATAATAATAAGAATTAGTCAAGTTGCAATGTCGCAAGCTTCAAACAATTCTACCTAGATTACTGAGAATCTTCACTGATACAACGTATATGTTTAGAGGAGCTTGGTATGGTATACAATGTGAATTTCATCACAGATTTCATATTTGCTTTCTTACATTGCTTTAACATGTAGTCAGTAATGCAAATTTTATTAAAATAGCTTTATATAAAACACTAGTTTAAAATATGTTAACTAAACTACCCATAGTACACAATCCATGTTACTCCTAAATTACAATTTATAATGGATAAATGCTCCATGTTCCATGCTCCATTTATTGACAATTAGACTTCAGCACTCTGTACCTGGCTGACTTGATAAAGCAAACAGGAACAGATCTTGGGAACAATAAGATTGGAGACTATTAGGCTATCCCTGCACTGGGAAATCAAAATCATCCCCAAGAAGTAAGATTATGTAGTGTACAAAACTACATGAATGCATTTATGAGTCATTAGACCACCTGCGCCCCATTGGGTCATTGTTTTAGAGTTATTTCTTGATCAGATTCTCAATGCACTCAACAATGCCAGAACTTCTAATGTACTTGAAAAATTCTTAAAAATTTAGTAAGATATTCAGAGATGTACCTTCCTTGAAAGCAGCCCTTGTTGAACACAAATGTTTTATATGATTTTTATTTATAAAGTTTGCCAAATTTCAATTTCACAGAAGTCCTGTGTCCCAGAATTTGGATGCATTCTGTAAGTTAGCTCATTAAAGGTAATTTGTTTGAAAAAGTTTTGTTCCATGATGCACCATTTCATCCAGTTACAGACATGAAATGTTTAGTAGATAAGAAACTTCAGTATTGGAATTTGTTTTATATTGCATTTTGCTCTTTCTGAAAATCTGTTAACATTTTACTATTTTCATTATTTTAAGTGCATAAGTAATTTACAGTAACTATAAGGCCAATTAGAATTGCTATTTCTTCCAGCTAAGTAAGCATAGGATTTCTACTTTAATTTCTTTTTATTGTAACTTTAAAATCTTGTTTATAAAAACATGTACCTTCATCCATTCCATTTAGTATTTCATTTAACTCATCTTCTGTAAATTCACAGAAATGTTCTTTCCAGTTGTCCCCATTCTCACTACGCAAAATCACCAGCTCTCTTTCTTTACCACGTAATGCCGCAAAGTGAGGGATTTCAACAATCACAGGCCTATTACAGCAACAAATTACGTTAAAAGATTGTGACAATAGAGAAACAAACAGATAGTTTTGTTTAAAGCCTGTAACAAAAAGACCTGGAACTCTGCCAAGCTTCTTTATTATTCCTTGCTATGATTGTGAAAAAAGCATACTATAGCAATAGTACCTTCATACTGTAGTCAAGGATTATGATCAGCAAGCGTCCAGTTTTATTCTATATAAATAGAACCTTGCCAAAGAAACAGATATGAGTATTTTGAAATATGGAACTGTATGCAGGAATCCTTATAAAGAATGTTCTGTGTGTGTAAATGTTAAAGAAAAATTATGTTTTATAATACAGACAGTCCTCCACTTATGACCATAATTGAGCCCAAAATTTCTGTTGCTAAGCGAGACAGTTGTTAAGTGAGTTTTGCCCCATTTTACAACCTTTCTTGTCACAGTTGTTACATTAGTAACATGGTTGTTAAGACAATCTGGCTTCCCCATTGACTTTGCTTGTCAGAAGGTCACATGACCCCAGGACACTGCAACCATCATAAATATAAACCAGTTGCCAAGCATCTGAATTTTGATCATATGATCTTGAGGATGCTGCAGTGTGACAAACTTTTTTCAGTGGCGTTGTAATTTCAAATGGTCACTAAACAAATGGTTGTAAGACGAGGACTATCTGTAGAGGATAAAAGAAACCACTTTAGGCAACAGGATATTTTTGTCCTTTATTTGCATTGATTTTAACTGGCTCTTTATTTTCATTCACATTTTCAAATCTTTTTTTAATATGGTGAATATATTGAAATAATTCATTTCAGATTATTTTATAAATGCAAAGGTTTATAAATGTTTATTATGCATATCTCTATTTTATCATCTTAAAACACACTTTCCACTTTTCTAAACTCTGTAAATACATTGTTATTTTAATAATTTCACAAGAAGAATTGAATTATGTACTGCTGTATTTATTGCTAAATGTTATGTTATATCCAATATATAAGGTATCATACTGGGGACTATGGTAGCAAAATAATAATAGTAATAATGCAACAGATTCCTTTGCGCTCAGTCCAGGTTGCTTTGCTACAGACATCAAGCACATAACAGCAGAAGTGACTGGTACATACTATAACTAATATTTTCTCATGCTAAATCAAAGGTGAGGTCAAGGAACTTTAAGAAAAAGTAGAAACATATCACCAAAACAACAACCACATATCACAAAGGCTAGAAATGGTCCACTAAAGGTTAGGAATACATACTATAAAATCATAGAAAGGACAATGTCATGGGCACAAGGACATAAAAAATAATATTGCAGAAGGAGAAGAATGGGAAGGCCGGCATCCATCAATTTGTTTTAAGTCTCTCCTACCCAAGAAATTTGGTCCCTGGAGGCCCCAGCTGTAGGATTCGGCTGACCAAACTTTCTCCCTCATTAAGTGGGGGAGGAGCCGTAGGCAGGTGAAGTTTACTGAGTACATCCAAAGCAGCAGTGAAAGAAAGAAATAAAAAAAAAAACCTTTATGTACTTTTTTTTTTTAACCGAACCCCAGTGCCACTGTCTGCTCAGAGTGGAATTAGGCTTACACTGAACAGGTTTCTGCCTTTGTTCGTTTGTTTAAAAATGACCCTCTTATCACAGCAATTCAAGAAATCAGTCTCCCAAAATAGAGAAACTTATGGTTTATAGGTAGACCCTATGATACATTAGCATCACTTCTTGATATTAATGGGAGCCACTCAGAAATGATGAAAAAATGCAGGACAATATGGCAACAAGATTTGGTTTGGCTAGAAGTGTTCAGTGTCTCTGATTTCACTGCCAGGACACCACCCAGGAAAATGACATGGTATAGGATATGGACTTTAAGAAATTATATGAAAACTTTTCAATATATGCCAGTTTTCATAGACAATCCTCACAAGACCGAGAAAATAAAATAATCTTGGTCATTTTTAAATTGGAATTAACATAGGAACCTAAAGTACATGATGTGCATAGGCACTTGATTTGGATGTGGTGCATTTTTTATTTAAACCTGTATGTAGTTTTGAATGGAGCTTCATTGAAATTCTAGCAGCAATCATTCATTACTCACTGATTAAATTTAGGAATATTCTCATTTCCTTGCTAAAATACAGCAATAACAAAATAATAACTTGATAGGAGATAGATGCTTTGCCTAGTTATAATACATATTAGATTCCCTCTAAAAACCCCAACCTCTAAAACAAGATATTATTAGAAAACAACTCAGACTTAAAACTTGGTTAACGGCCTTAGATATGTCTAATTTGCTTCATAACAATTTCAACTGTTCCTTTTACACCTTCATCCTTTGGTTTCCAGCAGAAGCCATTCATTCATTCTAAGCGGGGGGGGGGGGTCCTTTGATCATCCACTTTTGGATGCCACCACTGATAAGGGGAAAATTTGGTAAAATAAAAGTATTGAAAAGGATAGTTTCAGCAAAAACAAATAACAGAAGGAAAACAAAGACAAAAATTGCTGAAACATTTGCAGCAAGTATGATCTTTCTGTGAGGCCTTGCAATATAAGGATAAAATGCAGTCAGAAAAGTGGTTCTATTGCTTGGTCCCAGAAAAATCACTGGTTTCTGCTTCCCAGGAGGTCTCAATTACTGACAAAATACCTACTGAGAGAACACAAGTTCCTTGTAAAGGGAGCATTAGCTTGTGTTGCATTTTTCAACAGGTATTACCATCTGTATTGACAACATTTCTGCTGCTATTTTTATTTAACCTTCAAAGAGAATAATTAACTGATGTATTATAACAAAATGGGTTTTCTTTTACAGCTCAGCATGGCTTACACCAGTTGATTTCAGGAAGCGCAGTAAACCTGACTTGTTGCTTTAAATTAAAAGGTACACAAGCTGATTGAATTATTAGATCCTTTCTGTGCACTGCAAATCTTTTCACTTCTACTGTTAAAATGCCAAACCACCCCACACTGGATCAAGTGAAATTATTATTTTCTTATTAATTAGTATTTGGGATTACTAAAGGAAAATCCTTACCCAAGAAATTGAGCACCAGAAGGCCCAACTTCAATAAGGCGACTGGCAAGACCATCTCCTTCCACCATTGGAGGCATTGTGGCGAGTCTATGGCGTTTGACCAACCGGCAAGTAACTCGAGTTGGAGCACTGCATTTCCGAGGTGGAATAATGATTCGAAGCCCATTGTGTCTGCAACCCCGCATAGCACCACCTCGAGCATCAACCATAAAACTGACCAGAAAACTGAAAATCGGGAAGAAAAACTAGGCATGAAAATGAGTTATAATGTATGTATGTTACAAAAATATTTCAGAAGCAACGTATTTTAAATATGTATACTAACCATTCTTAGTAATCAAAATTAATAATATTTATGTATATTATGTACCTATAGTTAAGCTGTAGTTAGAGCTTTTAATTAATTGCACAGATAAAAAACTCAGAAATATTTTTATTATTTTTAGGGAGTCAAACCAATTAGCATAATACTAACAAAAACTCAGTTGATTAATTTATACAAGTTGTCCTGGGTACTACATAAAGTGCTGCAGTAACATCCAGCTCTATAACTTATGCTAATTATGTTGATTAGAATATTATGTATAAAATAAGAATACAACAAAATTATTAACAAAAAAGAAAATATGAAAAATGGGTAGCAGTTTTCTCAGTGTCAACTTTTGTAAATGTTCTATCCTAGCAAGGAGTAAAATCTCTAGGATGTTATAAGACGTTGGAATTCTACCCATATAAGGAACCTGATGCACTATACTTGTTATTTGTCATCTGAAGTTTAAATGTAATAAGAATAATAAATGAATTTGACAACTAGCAAAATATAATGTAAAATGTAAAGAAATATGGCCATGTGTGGGGTGGACATTTTTCATTGATATCTTCTTGCAATTCTGTCCCCTAAGGTAAAACTAATAGATAATATAAATATTTTGTATGAAAAACACATTCTGAATTTATTTTTTTTAGAGCATCTACTACGTTTTGATTTCTTTCCAAGTCAATATAACATGCAAAATATAAATAAGCAAATCAATGTGGATGAAGATGAAGAACCATGATCTGCCATCTTGAAACATGCCATGCATCCTACGTCTTTCCTATCTCTCATCTCCAGGGACGTCTGTACCTTTACCCCAAAGCATTGTTGTTCCTCAATAAAAAAAAATTAGCAGTTACAATGCTCCATGTTTACAGCTACAGTGTCAACCACACTTTCTAATTTATGGTTATCATGTAGCTATACTATACAAGAGTTATCTTGCCCAAAGGAAATCAGGAATCCAGGAAGGGCATTTTATTTCAAGTTTCAAAGAGAAATGGACTGTAGACAAACAGTTGGTAGTTTTGTAGTATAAAATTGCACAGAGAACAAACAACACAAAGTTATGGAAGAGTGCATGCATTGGTGGTTTCAACAAGGAAATAATATATTTGCTAAAAAAAAGTGTTATTGTTTAAGGGTTTTGGACTTTGAGGGGGCTGGAAAGTAAGTCCCATTTTGACTAATGAAACTTAATTTCTAATAAATTTGCTTGGGATTTCTGTGTTTACTTTTAAATGTGCATCGATTATCTTTTCCTAACAGTCAAAGTTATATAACTGTATGTCCTAGGCCTGTATCAAAATTGCATATAGTCAAATCCTTGATTTAGTAATTCTTAAACCTTTCTAAATAATTCTAACAAATATTATCTGACAATTACAGGATGAAAATAAATGATGCACTTGTCCCAAATATCTACCCCTATCTTTTATACTCCACTGATCCCCCAGTAAATAAAATAATGTTCAAATATTCCAAAATTTTGTTAAATCTCAAAATCTCCCGAGATTCTGCTTGAAAACATCAAATCTTATACAAATCCACTAAAAAAATGACAAAGTTTCAAGTTTCAGATTAATTGTCATTGCCGAGTCTGGAAAAAACTGCCCATAAATAGTTCAATTCAATAGTTATTGGAAGAGGACTCCCTGTCTGTCCGTGTGTTTTGTTTTTAGCAGAACATTTTCTTTGCCATGAGACGAAAGGGCCTTTTTTCATGCTATACAAATATATTATTAACATCCTAAAAGAATAAATCAGCAGGATGCTTCAGAATCTAAGGGAAAACATATCCTTTTTTCCCATTTTTGTAGCAAGTATTCAAACACCCTTAAAAACTATACTCTTAGATCAAGAGAAATGCTTAAATTTCATTATTTCTGGCTCATAGTTTAGATATAAGAGACTATTTCTTTGGATGTACATATTTTCATTTGTCTTCTTAATTCATTTAAGTTGCTCATATTAAAGGAAACAAATGATAAGATTATTCTAGGCAGAATAATTCTGATAAAAACACACACTTTACATAAATGTCACACTTTCGGATAAAGCAGAAAAGATAATATTTTTTTTAAAAAAAATTATCAATAATTTGAGATTGTTCCAGGAAATTTCAATTTTAAACCTACAAAACATGGTCTTTTTTTAAAAAAAAAATAAAGTATCTTATTATATACCCCAAAGTGCCTATACAATCAAACATTTAATTTAAATTACTACCTTTCTCCCACAAAATAGCTTTCTGGGAAGAATAAAACTCTGCACAGCTGTGCTTACAAAAGATATTTGAGAAGGATGTGACATATGGAAAATTACAAAAAAGATTTATATTAATAAATATAAATTAGATGCTTTAGATGTCTAAATATGATTTTCATGCAACCATAATCAACAGCCACAGCCAATTAACTGTGGATGTGTATTTTTTTACTGGGGGAGATGGGAATAAAACACTCTATGCATAATGAGCTCAGGTACAATAGTTAGTCAGACAAGTAGACATGCTTGTCACCATAAAGATGGAAAGGACAATTCTTTCTGGAGTATTTCCACAATACCCCCAATACCAGAATTGTATTGTATTGACCATGTCAGGCAGGGAAAAAAAGGAAGGGGCAGCAACCAGTTAGTCAAGAGTGTAAAATAATAGAACATTTCTCAAACATGTAAATAGTAATAATAATAAGGTCAAACAGGAGATTCTGCATTTTAAAATGAAATGAAATGAAAAGATCACTAAAGTGCCCAATTAAAACCTAATGAGAGCAGTTTTTTAAAAATGAATATAATTCAAATTTTTAATAGTAAAGCCGGGTTTCAAGCTTATAAATATGTACTCTCTTTATAGTCACATTTATTTTTACATAAGTCAGATTTTAAAAGTTTTTACTAAACTTATTAGATATGGGCATATGCAGTGCGTTTTTTGTAAAAAAAAAAAAAAAAAAGGTGCCGGAACTCACACATGTCATATAACCCGCCTTGCCTACCCTACAAGGTTCCATCCAAAAAAGGTGCCGGAACTCCATTCTGGGCGTTCTATGACAAAAAAAGCCCTGGGCATGTGCATGTTAGAGCTTTTGGAAGAAAAGCTAAAGTAGGGCTGCTAGTTTCACATGAAAATCACTTCTTTTTATTGAATGAATATTTAACTGAAGGTCTAATTTTCTTCCTTCAGAAATGTTTCAAAACAAATATATTTTTAAAACAAAGTCAATTACTTTAAATTGCCAAATTCCAGTAGCCACAATTCTTGTGCAGTGCAGATATAAAAACTAAAAAGAGTGCATTTTGGTCCTTTGGAAGGCTTCCTACAGGAGTATTAGTCAATAATTGTATTGCTATTCTATGAAATTAAATCTTAGCTCAAATGATAAAATGAAGAGGATCAGTCTCCTACACTAAATAATGAATGAGATCAAGGAAGTAGAACATCTGAAAGTGAGTAAATTAAACGGATGGTAGAAGAAAGAAGGGAAAAGGAAGTTAGCATTAACATGAAATTATATATAAGTTCACCTGCTGTTTTCATTGTCAAAATATGGAGAGGTGTGGCTGCAACAGAAGAGACAATTTAGCAAAACAAAATAAAAAAGAATGAATGAATGAACAAATGAAATAAAATCAGTCAGAAAAGATATCTATCTACAAATGGAGAAGATGAAAACATTAAACATACAATATGAAGAGCATATGCAGTAGCGAAGATGAAAGATACATTCCTTTGTAACGTCTTTTAAATGGTACTCTTATCCCTAAAATCATCTAAAATCATCTAAATGTGGAACATTTCTTATGAATGTTCTAGGAAGTCCACAGATGTCAAGAATCTTCTTGCTAGTCATATTTATTGTGGGCATGTTTCAGTCCACTTTTCTGACATTCATGCATGCATGGATGTATGTATATAGTTACAGAGCTTTTATGATAATCACCATTATACAGCTGAACAATAATCATTTGCCTCCATATGATAAGCCAACAATGTTTTAATTAATCATGGCATGACTTGCTAAACTGTTCTGCATTAAAAAAAAATTAAAAAAAGAACAAAGCACAACTTTGCAGCAGCAAATTGTAAAGACCTTAACACTGACTGCACAGATATGTTGACTGCTAAAAATTCAAAGTTCAATTAAGTTCAATTAAAGTTACCTCTAGGTAATTATATATGCTTGCAACTTCTCAACTTATGTCAGTGGATATTAGAGAAAGTGAATTTAAAAAATTACCTTCAATCTTACATCCCTTTTTAATTCTTTTTTCAAAAATCTGCTCACTAGTATTTAATTGCACATATCAGTTCCTTTTCAGGTTATGCTGATCTGAAAATATTTTGCATTTATTTTTCCAAGTGTTTTTTCTCCATAATTTTTAGCTCAAATGCTGTCACCATTTCCCTAATCATTTTCATTCTAGAATTATTGCAACATATGATTTTCCTGTTCGTAGAAAAGAAGAACAAAATTTTCGTTTCTTTCTTCATGGTGCTGATCTAAAATTAACAAATATGTCATATAGACTTTGTGCACTTATTTGACAAAACTAACTTTAAAAAAGAGTTTCAGAAACTTTATAAGTATATTACCACTTTTTAAATTTATTCGATTTAATATTTTTTTAATAAAGCTTGGTTTCTAGCTGCTAGGTCCTGTTTCTTATCAATCTTTGTGAAGATACTATATTAGGTAAAAGCAAGAAATATCATTTACCTTGTTAGCAATGATCCAATATCCTTTTTGGAAGACAGGCAGCTAAGAATAACAACTCTAATTATTTGTCAATTTTAAGTACTAGTCCCCTCCATATACCTCCCATCAAAAAAGAAAAAAGAATCAAAATTTGAAAATTCTCTAAGAAAGTAATTCTAGAGCTAGTTTTTCTACAACTAAATATATTCATAAAAAGTATACACTATTTGAAATTTACTGTTACAATAACTGCTATAGATCCAATTTTGTAGCATACACACACACACACACATTTATCTGTGTTGTTACAACATTGAATTAGGATCACTCAATCCAGAATCTTCTTGCCAAAAAGAAGAACTGACCAGGAATATCTGCATAATAGAGATTGTGCACATATCTTCATGTATATGCACAGATTGCATAGACAAAGCCGATGAATAAGCAGCTTATTATAAACTATAGAGACTACAATTCCAAAAAGTGGAAGACAATACTATAGAAGCAATTCCAGTCTATCTCTAATATACTAATATACTAATTTTACAATTTTAATATACTTGAATATAAGATTTCTTTGATCCAGTATTTTTTTCTAAATATAAAGAATACTATAAGAATGCTGCTTAAATACTTGGAAAATGTTCTTCTCCCATAGAAGTAACTAACTTAAGACAGCATTGAATTTTTAATTGAATATATAAATCAGTTGAATACATTGAATTTATATTCATATTTCCCATTCCATATCCCTCAAAAAATTTCTATACAACTTTTCCAGTAAGTTAACATTAAATATGCATAGAAAAAACTTGCTAAACTGGCTACTGTCTACAGTCATGCTGTTCTAAGAGAAAACTTACAGCTGTAAGCCAAGAAACAGTTCACATTCAGCATAATATGTCAGTAATGCTTTTGCCCCTAAGCTTTGATGCCAATCATTTCAAAGCAGGCATTTGTCTAAATTGATTATAAGTGCGCAGCTGTTAACAAAATGTGCAAAAGATCAACCTGGAATTGCTAATCTAAACAATGTAAATGAAAAAAAAAATTCCAAATGGTTGCAATATTTAGGTGAACCTGAAGATTTCTTACAAGTTTGTTTAAAAGGCCATTAAGGTTATTTGTCTCTCACAATCCCCTACCTCCAATATTATGAAAATTTATCATTAATTTACATGTTTTATCACACACAATTCATGAAAATGTTTTTTTTTATTTTTATTTTAAAATACATTAGCTTAAAATATATCTTTTAACTTTTCTGTTTAAATCTCATTCCAAAAGTTAGCATTGTGATATTTACACTAAACCCAATAAGAATAGTTCCATTTTCACTTCATTAAAGAGCAGTTTCATATCCATACAAATACAGGTTATAAAGTTGCTTTATCTGCTGTAGTTTTGGTTTCAAGAATTTTTAATGGCTTCTGAATTAGAACCATACATTTTTAACAATTTCCTTTCTGCAAGCACCCATCACTTGCACAAATGGAGCTGCGCCGGTTCATGGGCCACTTGCATAGTCCAGTTCCAAATGAGCCATGGGCTGGTATTGGACCGTAGCCTGGGGGTTAAGGACTCCTATCTTAAGGAATTATCTCATGGTTCTCTGTGTTGAAACTTAAATTTAAAAATTGATCTGATCAAACCTGGTAGAATAATTAATACCACATCCACAAGTATTACAGCAAAAGAACCAGAAAACTGGATACCATTTATTAGCTGCTGACAATTTAACTCCAAATATTTTCATTGTTTATAAGTTGTGAAAAATAACCTACCACAATACCAATACCAAATAATTTCAGAAGTTCATAACAATATTTAGAAGTTTGATGTCTACCTTATTGTATGTTCAAATTATTGATTTAAATCAATTTCAAATAGGTTTAAATGGGATGATCATAAGAAATAATGTTTTTTAACCATAAAGCCTTTAGGATAATCAAGAATGACTTTTCAACAATTTTAAAAATATCATGACAAACATGACTGAAATTTAAAATATGGTTGAAGATTAAGATTATTATTTTTCATTAATGAAATAAATTAATAAAAGATACATCAAAAGAAATTAGTTCTGATTACTTACCCAGAATGAATAGGGCTAGCAGAAAGCGTTATGTTGTCCAGATTATCAGGACTCCAACTTAAACGATATGAATTTCTCTCACCTTCTTTAGCTAATGCGGATATCTGAAAAAGCAGAGAAATGGGTTTCCTTTTTTTTCTTTGCATTATCTTTAATCAATCCATTAAAATTTTTCTATGTTTGGATAAAATATATTATTTTAGATTAATAAAACTCATGAGATAGAAAAAAACAATGTTTTAATTGCATTGACTGATTACAATAACCCTAAGGTAATAATATAATCCCATTCATGACTACTTAGACGGAGTCAAATGCAGCTTACTCCTAGATAAATGTATACAAGACTGAAGCCTTAAACCTTCAGAAAAGTCCACTTTTAGATTGAATTGATAGAACTATTTTTAGAACTATTAATTTTAATATAAATTTGTTTATAATATTCTAGTATGCTATTATTTACTATCTAATTTTATTCTAATACTCCTTTTCAAATTCCTTTCTGTATAACAAGGAGTATTATAAAGCTATATATTGATTAGATTTGCAAAATAATCTGAGACATCTTACCTGGTGACTTGGGATAATGACGGTGTCATCAATCATAGTGCTGTCCCTCAAGTACGAGGTATGGCTCAGTGTACGGGACCTGTCTGAACTGAAGGATCGCAGGCTGGTAGATTGGTATTTGGGCAACATTTTCAGCAGTTGTGATGGTGTGGTGTAGGATTATGAGCAAAGCACAGGAGTGAAAAAAAGCATGCTATTAGCAAATAGTGTAACTTCCAGGGGAATTTTTTTTAATATACCCTCTACTATTCCTTGGAGTTTGTCATGCTTCTGGGATTTCCATTCGAATGCACATGAACAGAATCACAATATGTTCAATTGTTTGCTTACAAATACATCATGCATGTTTTGTGACTAATCAGTCCTACATGTTCTTTTTTTTCTGATAGAAAAATCCATTATTTGTCTTTTAGAACATGAGGGAAGTTTTCTAGAAGAAAAGCAGAAAGGATCCCCTGGAAGGTACATAGAAAATGGCCAGCCAACTGCTGTTACTACAGTGCAAGGTTTTTCTTTTATATGCCAAAAGCATTTAAAAGCTTGCAACCACATCCACTACTTATCTCTCTCATACACAGACAAAACTATAGAAAACCATTTGCTGAAGCAATGAAAGATGCAAAGCAAAAAAAAGTGACGTACACACAACTAAAGTCTGACCTCAATTGCCCTAGGTTTTGTCATTTTGAAAACCAAATTACAAATATATTAAGCCTTCTATGATTTACATATAATTAAAGAATATACAGTATATTTCAAATACTGATTTTGACATTTCTATCATTGGAGTAATGCCAGATTATAATTCTCATTTTTTCTAATTGCCTGGAATCATTGCAAACTTAAGGTTTCAAATACTGATAAACATTAAAATATTACCTAAGCAACACAATTTACTACTTCATCATGCTAAACTATACAGATTCTTCAGGGCTATGTGCAAAGCAAAATATTGCATAAATTGTAGAAAATACATATAATGCTTCTATTTTAATATTTCTTATACTGCATCAGTTGGCCAACTCTGCAGCCACTAAAATGTATGATCATCCTTCTAATTTTGATTAAATGAAACTAGACACAATTGAATTTAATAAGTGGATTGATTCCAGACAACAGAACACAATTCATGTTCATGAAACCAAGTTTCTTTTTTCTTTTCTCATCTCTCATTTCAGCATATTGCACAACATATGGGAAACTGCTAACATAAATCACATTTTCCTTATGTAATAAAACCAGCTAAATAAGTTTAGAATGGCAAGTTTAATAACAATCTGACTATAGCCAATGCAAGGGGTAATTATTATCTTATATTCATCATTTTTTCCTCTGAAATATTATTTGTAACAAAAGGATATTAAAGGATATTAAACAGGAATAAATAGTGTGGCTTATTAGATCACTGTGGCTAATTCCAGTCAGAAATCATAGTGAAAAAGGATTTTTTTTCTGTCCCATGCTATGTTCTTAATACAGTTAAAGAGTCCCATGACTTTCTGCTGTTTTTTAAAATGAAAGATATGAACCATATCCCATTATTGTTCCTAAATCTATAAAAATTTGATGGGCAGTTAAATTGCCTGTGATAACATTTAATTTTACCCTTTAAATAAGCAAATTCTAAGTAACTGGCCCATTTTATACTTCTGTAAATACCAGAAGCAGTGACATAAGTGGCTGGCAAAAGATTTGATAGCCCAAATCCATTATTTATCTGTTAATAATGTATTCCAATAAGTAACAAACATTCATACATAAGGACTTTATAAAACTAAAATTATAAGTTTTGGGGGACAGCATTTAACTAATTCTAGTGTTTGTAAAACAAAACCTAGTATTTGTTTACTACGTATTATAATATGGGAAATATAATTAAATACAGGATTCTTAGTATAAAATAGGAATTTTGCCACTACAAAGATAGTAGAAATTTAAGATGAATTTGGAGTAAAAAAAGCAAGTACCTTCTTCTGTAATTAATTAAAAATGCACTATTATCATACTTGAGGTGAATTTGATCTGACAGAAAAACCTTCATTCTATTATTCTGTCTGCTTCAAAACTCACTATTACTTTACCAATCTTTCATCTTTACAACCCATGAATTTTTCAGCTTTGAGGCAGCACAAAATAAGAACATAAATTTACTCCTGCACTGACACAAGGACTTTTTTTTCCTGCAGTCATCAATGTTTTCCCAAAGAACTCATTCCTATTCCACCATACACAGAGCAAACATGCTTTCTCTTTATTCTATTATTTTCTTATCTATTTCTGATACACTTCATTAAGTTAAGAAAAGTAAAAATAACTATATGGGAACATAAAGTGACCAGAAAGAGAAGTATTATAGTATAGTACCCATCACCTCCCCCTGTAAGAAGTAATTTGGCTAGTAGTAATAAGTATTCACACTGTGGCATTTTTTAAAGTTGATTTTCATTTAGCACTTTTTTAGATTATGGAGTGTGATAAAACTTTGGTTGATCTAATTACTAACTGTTATCAGAACAGATTTTAGTTGTCCTGTAAATTTCACCAACTCTAAAATGCTTTTCCTTGGCAAGCTTGCAAAATGGAATTGGGGGGCGGGGGAAAGATAGATGCCATAAGGGAGAAGAGAAAGCATTGCTTCCAGGCCTCATAATACGTACCTGGGCATAGTACTATTGAAAGCATAAAAAGGAAGGAAAACAGAAGGAAAAAACCATGGAAGACTTTTAAAGATCCTCTGAGATTCTAGTGAATAAAATGAAACGGTTCTTGAAATGTGGTTCTGTAGGTAGATGGTAAGTATAAAATGTCCTATAGCAGAAACCAAGTGGCTTTGAAAACAAGCTTTGTTATCTGTAATAATGATCCATTTTTAAAGCAAGGTCATTTGTCAGGTAGTGGCTACATATCTACTTACTATTAAAACTCCTTGGTCTGTAACCTTCAATTGCATGAAACAATGCATCATAGAGCAACACTTTTTTAATCAATAAATCTCAAAGGTGCAACTTCAAAAATGCATCTAAAATTTGGGACCTATTACTCCTGTGGGATTGGGATTTGAGGAGGTCTTCAGGCTCTCTAAGCTTGGTTGTTTTCTTGCAGATGTTTCATTACCATACTAGGTAACCATCAGTTTTAGTAGAGAGTGGGGTTTGCTCTCATTTTATATTCTAATGGCTCAAGTCATTAGAATATAAAATGAGAGCAAACCTCACCCCCTATTAGCATTGATGATGTTACCTAGTTTAGTAATGAATTGTCTGCAAGAAAACAATTAAGCTCAAAGAATACTAAGAACCCCTCATTTCAGTCCTGAGCTACAAATATTATCCTTTATTGGACTGAAATTTGGGAAACTTGTAGCTACTTCAGCCATAGTAACATGATCATAATTTTTCATAGTCCTGGCAACTTCCCACAAGAAAAGCCAATGGGGAAGCTGGCACGAAATCAGATGTTACCCCAGCTTCCACTGTTTTTTTTTTTTTTTTTTGCCTACCTTTGTCACTTGTGTAAGTTTAGGTAAAGAAGTATCTCTGAAACAATGACCCAATGGGTCATAGATTGTCTAGGATTAACATGAAATTCTGGGGAGCCAATCTTGGCTGAAATTTAAAAGGTGCAACGCCAGTATATCTGGAGGACATGGACTGTCTTGCCTCTTATGTATTCACTGTATATAGGATCCTGTGAAAGTGCTTAGATAAATATATTTGGGCTGTACAAAACATGTGAACAAGATGCTTCACAATATGCAGTAGTATAAAAAATTTAGAATGGTTAAACTAGCTGCATCTTTTGTAAAACTCACAAGGCTGTTTGGTATACTGGTCTTGTCTGTCTCCACACATCTGTGCATGCACAATCACTGTGATTCACTGGGAAGTTGATTCTAACTAATATGCCTAAGTACCGTAGTTTTTTTTTTCTAGAGTTTTCTCCAACCTGGAGGATCTTTTAAAAACCTCTGCAATGATTTGTTTTGATGTAATTTTGTTCCTTGGTGTGAAGGAAGGTTGACAAGATGCAATATTATTATTCATGTTATTCTCATCTTTTTTTTTTACAATACTAGGTAGATGTTATACCTTTTATCCAACAGAACTCATTAGAACTTATTAAATATGTAATTATTATAAATGCTTTTTTGGTTGCACAATCACATTTTCATTTATAAACCTGTTTTTATTTTTACAACGAAGTCACTGTTGTATTTTCATTTTTAATAACAAAGGATGGAAATTTATTTTAAAATCCTCTGCTCTGAATATTTCTGATAATTTGCATTAAGTCTAAATTCTTAAATTAAGAATCTACTGACACATAAAGAAGAAAGTAGTCTGTTTTTATACTATGTGATTGCAGAGTTCTGAAATCCCTAAATCCCTTTGTTTTTTAAAAAAATCTTTATTTAACTATGTGTTTCTAATGCAAAAGATAAATACATTTTTTGAATCTATGATGCAAGAACTGCATTACTCATTGTGTTCTTTAGATGTTTCTTTTGTTCTATGGTGAAAAATGCTCTTTTACAACCCAATATCTAAAAAGCAGAGCTCTTGGAAACTTATAAAAGAACAAATAGACATTTACAATTGTTACTGCTAACATCTTTTTCAGCAGAGTTTATTTTTCTCCTTAATGAAGTATGTTTAGGTTAAATCTCTCCTGAAAACTTTTTCCTAATGCCTTTTAAGAAATAAAAGAGATCTATTTCATCCTTAGTAGACATCTGATTTTGAACAGCTGCTCAGAAAAAAGAATACAGATGCAGTAGGAAAATTGCTGCATTGTTCATAAAGCGGTACCTGTCAGAGCGGCCTCCTTCCAGGCTGTATCTCAGGTAGTTCATGCCATCTAAGAACTGACTACTAGGTAAGGAATCATCACCTAGTTCCTTCAGATCTTCAGGTCTCAGATATTCTCCCCCATCTCCTGTCATGGTGTCATCACCTTCATTCAATATACAAATTCCCAAAATAGTTACTAATAGAATTCTTTTAGTATTTGAATGAAACACATATAAAACAGACATGGTTACTGTCACTCTTGAAGCACAGCAAGCACAAAGAATTAATACATCTTAAGGAAACACTAGTCAGTTTCACAGAATTAAATTAATATAAGCTTTCTAAAAATCACATACTGTACAATCATTTGTCTTGTGTCAGGGTAAATAGTATTGGCAGAACTAATTTCATGAGTTTTACTTTAGTTGTTCAACTCAATGGGATTCTGGAAGAATTTTTGAATATGTTCAATATAAGAAAGGAGATGTGTCTCTATAAATCTATAAATCAAAAATGATATAATAATGACTGAAATATGCATATAGTATTATAATGCCATATTTCAATTATTATTTGTCATATCATTTTTTTGTCGTCTTGGTGGAACTCTCTGCCTTGGCCCATTGTCTGAAAATCTGTTTTTTAGGAAGACATTTGTTGTACAGGAAATGTAAATCTTAACCAGTTAACCAGCAGCTAACAGCTAAAAACAGCATAATAAGTGCCACAATAATAATCTCATAATTGGCTTTGTATTATCTGTTTTAATAGTGGTTTTCCAAGATCACAGGCAGTAATCTTTCCCATGACTTGCTATCTAATTATTTAAATTGCAATGCCAGATATTGATCCTGGAATTATGAAGAGCATCATGTGTATAACTGCACTGTGGTTTCTCCCACAGAGAAATAATGAGTTCTGTGAAATATTTTCATAGTTCCTAGCAGTGTAATAGATATATATTGTCTTCCAAGTCCAAGTCCAAAAGCTCGGAATTCAAAACCTCTGGTCCCAGAGACTGACCCTGCAACATTATCCTGGGACACGTATATTCGCCTTCATTCATCAGATATATGCTACATGCATTTACTGGGAAATTAAAATAGTTTCACTGACAATTCATCAATCTTCCTGGTTTGATGTGATAATCATATTATCTTCTTGCCCATCAAGCAACTGAAGTTAATTAACAGCTAAATAGGACATTATCTTCAAGACAGTGAAGAGATTTCTATATTGGAAACATTATAAAAAGCAATAGCTCTGGTTTTGGGTATTTACTTTCACTCATTTTACAGTGTTGTTCTTCGTATAAATTTTGTAACCATAGCTACTATTCAGCTGAAAGTTGTGAAAAATATTACCCTGCTGCTTTAAAAAGTCATGTTGTCTGGCTAAAGACTCAAAGAATTAGGAGTTAAGTAATTGCAGATGAACATCATATCTTGTTAGTCATATATAATTCTGAAAGCACATCAGGAAACTAGGAAATTAAAAGCATGAACATCTGCTTTCACTTCATGATGAAAAGTGAGACTGTCAAAGGCCACAGCCTACAAATGTCCATGTGGATCTTCTGAAAAGCAATAAATTTAGGAATTGTCTATATTAAATAAATGCATTGCATATTCTAATATTTTGCATGTGATAACTCTAGAATTTTTAGAAAGCTATTTTATTGAAAATCTCAATAATATGATTAGCTACCTGCTTTAATGCCAAATCTATCAAATTAAGAGTCTCCAGGAGCTACACAATCCTAATACTACATTAAATTCTTCCCATTTTTCTGCCCTTTCAATTTTCTAACACAGTGTTTGGGCAATCTTTTCAGCAGAGGCCTCAGCATCTTTGATCAAAAAACATGGTGGACGTGATCATAGGATCAAAACTCTACATCTTTTTTATATGCATGAGTAGGATCGTATTGGTTGGAAACATGTAGAAGAGGCCTTCATCCTGCAGTGGATAGACAATGGCTAAAATGATGATGATATGATATGATATACATCAAAAGAGTGTAACGTTTTACTTTCACAACTGCTATCATGAGAGCTTTTTTTTTTTACCCTCCCCTTTCTTTGGGATGCTTTATTTCTTAGATCTGAAGTCTGTATGCTGTGCTCAGTGATGGATAGAAGACATGGAGAGAGTTGATGAAAACATCCATATTTCATTAGTCTCTTACAAATCATTATCGTTAGAAGGGTGGAAGAGACCTTATCAAATACAGCTAATTTACCATTTCCTACTGCATGGGAATATATGCATGCATTGCACATATATCTAATATATGTATATATCTATCCTGCATATGAATATATTGCATAGAAATAGAGAATAGCATTGCTGCTTAGGAACCGCAGTCTTTTCTTCTTCCCTTCATGCTTCCTTCCACAGCTATTTCTGCTGATGTTTAAAACTGGTTGTTCAGATAGCTCAAGCCTTGAGAGTATATACAGCCACTCTGAGTGATTCTACGATCAATCATAGAAACCTCTCAGAGGACCTGCTAACAGAGAAAACATCAGAATTGAGCAGCTGTATGCCAGCCTTTTGGAGAATGCCTTATTATGTGATTGCCTCACTCAGCTACTATAGTAGTTATTAACTAACTCATATGCTCTATGTGATTCTGACAGAAGCCACGTTTTAGAAGAAGAAGAAATAAAAATAGATATGGACAGCATCTACAATGAGGAGAGCAAATTGGGGCTTCTATAGAAAATTCTAAACAGAACCTGCACGTCTGACCATCTTTGTCTAAGTTGCTACCTTGCAACAATAGAAACAATACAGTGAAAACAAATCTAAAACAATTATCACTTACCTTTGATAATATTTATGTTGGCTTTTCAAATCATACACTATGGACCTAAGTATCTACAGGTAGTCTGATTTAGCAAGCACAATTGGGATAAACAACTTTGTCAGTAAGCAAAGCAGATACTAAGTGAAACTGCAACTTGGCTGATGATATTATTTCAGCTTTCCCTTTCTTTACAGACTGTGAATGTCATAAATACAGGGATTGGGCACAAAGTTACTTTTTCATCACTGTTGTAACAGCAAAGTCACTAAATGAGGCCGTTGCTAAGCAAGGACTACTTGTACTCTATCACCAATGCTCAATCATTAAATCCACCAAGTAATTGAATTATGTTGATGCAAATTATACATAGAAAGCTGTGTTTTGCATATTATACAGTAGCGTATGGGCTACTTATTGCAGAACAGTGTAAAGCAGGGGTGTCAAACTGGTGGCTCATGGGCTGGATGTGTCATGCATAGGCCATGCCCACCCCAGCTCTGGAAAGACAAAAAATGCCGCAATACTTCATGTGACGCAATCAAGTTTGACACCGTGGTGAAAAGCATAGCAAATAAGGTGACTTGTAACATTTCTACTTCGAATATGACATCATTTATTAAGTCAACTTTCTTCTCAGTGACTGTGTTATTCTCAAAGCTTCATCCTTTTATATCAGGCATGTCAAACTCGCGATGTCACATGATGTTGCACGACGTATCGAGACTTTTTCTCCATTGCCGGCAATGGGGGTGGGCATGGTTTCAGTGTGACACATCTGGCCCACAGGCTGGCAGTTTGACATGCCTGTTCTATATTAATCAAATTAATAATGCTAAACTGCTTAAAATCCTGATATGCAAAAATATGTTATAGTGTCTCATTTTGCTTTAAATTAGTGACATGAAATTATAGGAATATTACACTTCTAATTAACATTGTAAGATAGGCACATTCCCAAGACAATAATCAAATTCATATTAGTAATGTTTTAAACTATTTTCCTCCATTTGGAGAACAGAGGGTGGGACAAATTGCAAACATGCACAGATGCACAATCAAATTTAATGCCTAATCAGTGTTAGGTGGTCAAATGTATTTTTAAACAAGGAAATCATTAAAAATATTAAAAATATTTTCTTTGTACTCCAACAGTTGTTTCCACAGTACCTGCATCACTAAAGGCTTCCTCGTCAGTGGAATGGTCATAATCAGAATGTTTTAAAGCTGCATAATACATACATTCATTTTAGGGGAAAATTGTTTACAAAGGAACATATAAGGATCAATTATACCAAAGTTGTATTTATAGATAATCCTCATTTAGTGACTACAATTGCTTCCAGCGACTCAGTCATTAAGCAAAGCAATTGTTAAATGAAATTACTTGTCCACACTACACTTATGACTTTACTTCAGCAATCAAAAGCCTTCAGTATGAAATTGTCAAATCTTGTCAGTTTTAGGCAGCAGCTGCAAGCAGAAGTTTCTAACCAACTAATTAAGGTCACTGAAGTGAGTTTGTTACTTGCAGTTAGCACATTTAGGGATGTGCCGCACTGCTGAAAAAAGCAGCTCAGGAACAGGATAGTGCAACACATCAGGGACAGGACAACACTGTGATACAATACTGACTGTAACAGTGAACACATGACTGAAAAACAAATGCTGTGAAGATCTTAAATGCAGGCATTGGTCATAAAGTTACATTTGCATTACTGTCATAATTGCAAACAGTTGTGTTTGAGACAGTCACTAAATGAGGAAGACCTGTGAGATGTTTCATTTAAAAATCATGCCATACATAAGCTATATGCTCCATTTGGAGAACACACTAAGGAACAACAATGTCCGTATGCTTGCAGGTAGGTAGGTAGTTTACACCAAAGAAAATGGCATTGGGGTGGTTGATTTTCCCATAATTGATAATTGTTAGTCCAACTTAATCAGTATTGTCTTCATTTCCCAATTTTACATGCCCAGCCTATTCAAATCACAGATATTTTACTTTATAAGAAACATGTCTATAGCTGAATATATATTTTAGTAAACTTGGTACGTTTCTCAATTTATATTTCTATTTTCAGTAAGATATAACTACTTTAACTTTTCTATAACTTTAGCAACTACCCATGTTGAAAGCAACATATTTTATAAATATATACATTAATAAGTGGTTTATAATGAACTCACCTTCCTCATCCGAAACATCCAAAATTTCAGTCATAGTCTCAGGTACATTGAGCTTGTGCTTCTCTGTGACAGTCTGTAATAAGACAAAAAAAAAGAGAGAGATAATTTCTTTCTCTGTGTGTCTGTCTGCATGATTACAGAAAGGAAGATTGTATTTAAATTCCCCCCCTCCCTCCCTCCTTCTCTCCCTCCCCCCCCCCCCCTCTCTCTCTCTCTCTCTCTCTCTCTCTCTCTCTCTCTCTCTCTCTCTCTCTCTCGGCAAAAGTATTAAGTGATGAGATGCCTGATTTTCAGATACTCAAGTGCCTAAGCATAAAGCCACATCAAAAAGACATTCAAGTTGGTAGTAGATTTGTTCAAATATGACATTTTCCTGTCAACAGTAAATTCTTTTCCTAAACAGCAACTTTTTGGACATCATCTTAAGAATTGCTTGAAACTGCTTTATTTTTCAAAAAAAAAAGTTATAAAGCAAGATATTTTTATAAAAAAATGTTTCACTCTCACCATTTGAATACCTATTCCCTAAGATAATTTTAAACACAATGTTAAAGATATTTGTGAACCTTAACAGTCTGTTCTACTTAAAATTGTTCCTCCTTCTCTATAAATATCAACAGTCATGTTACTGCCAAGCACATGAATCTTGTTTGCATCTACTATTAAAAGGACTAAAAGGTTATTTGTAAATAGTAGGCTTCAGTGTGCTCCACTGTATAAGCTTGCCAGATAGAGAACAAAATAATTTCAATATTTTAAAATACTACAATTATAAGATGAAGAACATTCCTGCTCTCAACCCATACTAACAACAAATATAATATGGGAAATGGCAATCAAAACTTTAAGAGGGATATAGAATTGCCTCTTAATTAATAAATAAAATATTCAAAGTAAGCAATGAATGAAGCACCTAGGAAATAGATTTAAAGTATGATTTAACTGGATCTGTATTGCCTTCCTAGTTACAAAATATTTATTCACTTCTTTTTTACAATGTGAAAATCTTTCAATAATCAGAGATACAGAAACTGCAGATTCCTATATTGACTGCCATAGGACCCTTCTTCTAAATATCAGAAAGAACAGATAATGAAAGGTGACCCAAATAACTAAATTTGAAATGCAATGCACAATTGACATGAAATTTAACTGGAGATGTTTGGAGATTTGCAGAAAAGGCATAAATTCAAACAACACTCTGGGGTATGTTTAATTACCTTTATGAATATGCTTAATACTTATCCATATGGATATGCCCATAAGTATTGAATTACACTGGACATAATTAATTTATCCTTTTTTTTTAAAAAAAGACCTCAAATAAGTAAAACCAGAATAAAATAATGGAAAAACATCTGCTGTACTCACAGTTGTAGTGGTGATTACTTCCTCTGTTACCACCTTTAATGTATCTACCACTGAGATGTATCCCAGACGCTTAGCAATTGCTAAGGCAGTGTTGCCATTCTGAAGGAAGAGAGAAGGAAAAGTAATACTGTGATATGAACCAATGAGATCACACCCAGAACTAAATGAACCAACACTTCCATCCAAAATAAGTCATTTGCTATGGAAAAACCCTTTGCAACTTTGCTCAGACTATAGCAGCAATTGCCATGGTAACATAAATTCAGAACATCTGTCTGTTATACTGTATTTTTTTAAAAAATGTACACTTTTAATAATTTAACCCACAGCTTTCTGTATCGTATTAGATTTTTTTAATTTGCTGCATGTGTTCCTGTATAATTTTGACAATGCTTTTATTTGGCAGTGATTTTGATAATGGTATTAATATATCCCAGATACAGCAGGAATTTAAGAAGTTCCAACTCAGAAATATTAGATCAAATATTGACGTGGTACAGCTGATACACACCCAGAAAAATAAAAATAAAATAAAAAAGAAAGTATATTTGAAACATGTCTCTTCATTTAAAAAAAGAAATACACAATATTCAGATTCTAAAGTGGGTTTTTAACTTTAGGAAAAAGAAGAAATAACTTGGATTTAATTGCCAATGTAATAAGTTACTACAGAAGTGATAACTATTGTTCCTATCTATATTGTTTTAATATCACAATATTATATAATCAATCAGAATTCCTGTAAGTAATTCTCTAGGAATTCAACACTGTAAAAGTATAGATATATTTCATCAACATTTATAGAATGATCGGGTAAAAGAAACCAATCAGATCTGGTTCCGTTGCAGTGACAAAAATATGTCTATGTGATAACGTAATTTTTTCACTATTATGTTATGTTTTTCAGCAGCCTCATGTTTAATCATAAGCATATATGTGCAATGATATCCATTCTATAGTTTAAAGACTTCCTGAATACAATACATACCATTTTTCTTATTAAATTATTAATTATAATTTCTTTTTAGCTGACTTGTGCATCTTCTACAGGTTCTCCAAGTACTTACATCCATTCATCTGCTCCCAGCTGACTAAATCGATTTACTTTCGAAGACATTTTGGAGCTCAAAACTTAAAACAAATCATTGCAACTATATCATTAAGTAGCCTACAACCTTACCGCAGTGACTGCATTTGGTTTGGCCCCATGTTGAAGAAGAACATTGATGATGTGAGTATGGCCTTGCTGAGCAGCTTGATGAAGAGGAGTATATCCATTCTGAAATTAGTGGTAGTTAGCACGTTTAAGAATATAAGCGGACAAAAATCCTATAGTAGATTTATTTTAATATTCTCCTGATTTCACAAAAGTATTAATCACAGTGATGTCAGCTGTTTTCATCAGGCAGCAAACATCAATAACCAATCTTATAGATTTTTCATGTAGCAATTAAGGATAGAAGGTAGGCTAACATCTATCAAATCCCTATTAATTTTTGGAAATTAAGGTTAAAAAAGAAAATAAGATAAAAAAGACATTAGATTCCCATTAAATATGATTGTGTTAGTGTTCTGTAGAATTGTAAATTATGACCCTTTTATTTGGGTCTACATAACTGTCCCTTCAAGGTGCTGATGTTTTATTTAGAGTGGGGGAGGGGAAATAGGATAACTAAAGTAAGCATTTATATGTTTTGCTCCGTATTACACATATTCTGCATACCTACAGCCTCGCAATTCTCACAGCATTTTACCTACAGCCTCGCAATTCTCACAGCAGGCTCATTTTGGCTGGTGTTTTTAGCATTTTTTCCAGGTATGTTATAATCTTTTACAAGTGTAGCAGCCAGATCTGTACCTAGTACTTCACAGCCAGACATACTATATACATTTGTGTAATGGTATTATGTTTGAATTTTTATTTTTAGTTCCTTTTCTAGGGATCCCTGTATAAAATACACATTTTTCACAGTGCTCTTTACTTTTTTATGCACTACGATGCTTGGATCTTTTTTGTCATTCATATGTATTATCTGAGGAATTATCTCGCTGATGTTGCTCCATCTGCACTGACATAAGAGGCATGCTGTGGATGCCATCAATCAAGGAATTTCAACTGGCAGGTTCCAGGAGAAGAGCCTTTTCTGCCATGTCTCCTCTGGAACATTGTGCCCCCAAGTTGAGATCCTTCTGAAAGAACCTGAAGACCTGGCTTTGACAATTGGCCTGGGGCCCTAATGGGAGCATGTCATGCTTGAGGTGGTTAATGGACTGAGATAAGACCTCACCTTCTCCTGTGTGCACCTTGCTCTCTTCCTTGATATAGTTTTTAATTTTTAAGTCAATTTATTAATATGTATTATTTTAATGTTTTATCTTGTTAAGTTTGTATGGGTTGTAAGCTGACTAGAATCGCCCTGAGGTGAGGACAGCATATAAGCTTAATAAATAAATATGAAAGTAGACTTTATAGCGTGCACTACCACTTTACACTTATTAATTTAAAATAAGTATAACACTGTACCATTTGGTTTATCATTCATAACGCTTTTAATTTTAACTGAATATTTTTAGAATAGCTTTCCTCAGACTGATGCCAAAGGAATGCATTAGCACTGTCATTTACAGAAGTCCAAAATTTCAGAATTCCATGGCCACACCTATAATTATTGGCTATGCATTATCTGTACATAATCCAATATATTATTAATGTTGCATTATTCACAAACTATTGCTCTGAAAAATTGACTCTCCTTTCAAATATTGCAAATTTCTTGCAAAGATATTGAAAATTTCTTAAATACAAATTAACATCAATGTGCTTGTTTGTAATTGAAAATGGAAGGAAACAATTAACAAAATTTACCTTTGTCTTAGCATTGACATTAGCTCCTTGCTTCAGAAGGAAGTTCACCATCTTGATGTTTCCATAGTGACAAGCCACAATTAGTGGAGTGTAACCCAGCTAAATGAAAAGGACCCGCCAAAAGCGTAAGTAGAGAATGTGATAAGGCACTGGAAAGTTATATTATTGTCTTGGAAGTTACTGTTTGTTATACCTTAGTCTGGGCATCTTTGTTGGCTCCATGCTTTATCAGCATATCAGCTACATTTACTTTATCTTCTTGAGCTGCTAAATGTAAAGATGTCAATCCGCTCTGAAAATTAACAACGTAAGTATTTTAGTGATATATATTAATAGAAGAAATTTATTTTACATTGTAATAATTAAGGTATCTTGACACCATTAAAGGTATCCCTTTGTTGCCACAAAATACCTCTGAATATAACCTGAGCAATAAGAGTCAAAACGTGAATACCACAAGTTGTGATCACACTGGCTCATGGAACTGAAACCTAGCAAAGGCTGTAATTTAGTATGATATTCCTTAATATGTCATCTCAGAAGTATGCCCAATGAAATTCAATTGACTTTACATTCAAATAACTTCTTTCTAACAATTATCATTGTTAGAACTCTCCAGACTGTCAATTCATTCACAGTGTCTTTCCAATTCTTGTTATATATTGAAGAACACAAAGGTTGTAAATATGAACAAGACAAGAGAGGGAGGGAGGAAATAAAATTTGGTATTATAAAAGAATTCAACACCATGGCCAATGGCCTCATACACATGCTGGAGAAGAAAGGCAGAAAAAAAAATGAAATATTCTACAAGCAAAAAAAAAAAAAACCATTAAATTTGGGGTGAAATTTTGCCATATCGCAACTTCAGCATGATGGAAACCTCAAAATGATCTAATATATTTAACTGCAATTTCCAATTAACACTTAAGCAGAGATCAGAGCCATTAGAAACCTCTGTGGATATATTATCTACTGTTTATATTATCTAGTTTTATCTACTATTATCTACTTTTACCTACTATTTTAATATTTAATATTAGCCACATATATTCTTACACGTTTTCCTGTTTTTAATTCTCTAATATAAATTAATATTTTGTATTGATTTGTTGAACACATCATTTTCTAGATCACACGTCAAAAATTCATTCTTAATAGAAGGAGGGCATTACCTTTGTGGCCACATGAATATTAGCTCCCTTCTCCAAAAGTAAGTTCACCATATCAGCATGACCTTCTTGAGAGGCCAAGTGAAGTGGAGTCACTCCTTGTTTGGTCAAAATATTGGTCTCTGCTCCATAGTTCAGTAGAGTTGTTGCTATCTGCATCTGATTCTTCTTAGCAGCAATGTGTAGAGGAGTATACCCATTCTAAAACCAGTTGCCTTGTATTAATATAGGTTTTAATTTTCTTTTCTTTTATAATAAAATATCAATAAATTGCCTCTTTAGAGAATAGCCATTATTTTCTGTAGCTTTCACCCAAAGAATAATACTAGTCGTAGTTTCTTGCATGAAATCACAGTTGCAATCCAGGTAAAGCATATATTGGCACTGATATTTCAAATGTCCAATCTTAATTATAGAACGCATAACCTTTATTGAGAATAGTTAAAAGCTTTCCTTTAAATGTATTATTCTTGATTAGAATTCATATAACTTTTTTAGAATCAAAGGTGAAAATAAAGCCTTTTTTAAGAACATATGTATGGACATATCCAGTGCTTTTTTTCTAAAAAAAAAAAAAAAAAAAGGTGCTGGAACTCACACATGTCATAAAACCCGCCTTGCCCACCCTATAAGGTTCCATCCAAAAAAGGTGCCAGAACTCTGTTCTGGGCGTTCTATGAGAAAAAAAGCCCTGGACATATCCATACATTTTCTAGCAATAATATAGTCGTAGTTTGCCATTGCTTTTTTTCACTTCTCTAGCTAGCCTACTGTCCTAATATTTCTTCATATTCTTCTGTGCTGGTATTAACCAAGCCTTCTGTGATCAGACAAGATCAGCTTAATGGAAACAATACTCCAAATACATCTCTAACAATCATTCATACTTGCCTTCCTTAAATGGATTCCTTCCAGACATATTGGAACATGCAACAGCTAGGGTGAAAGATAGCTATGATCCTACTAGTCTGGAAGGTTCTAGTTTGTTTATTTTAGAAGTGTTTTTCAAACTTCCCCAACATACAAACTTCGGCAGACAACACATCTTAAAGTTGCCAAGTTTGAAAAACACTGTTTTAGAACAACCACAACAAATTTACAGTAGACAGTAAATCTCACCTTGGCAGTAGCATGAGGAGAAGACCCTTTCTCCAGTAATAGCAGTGCCACTTTCTGATTGTCATAGTGAGCAGCAACATGGAGGGGAGTGAGACCATTCTGGAAAGGGTGGTTTATGTTAAGGCATTAAGTGGTGTTAGCTTTGTTTAAACTAGCATTAATTACAAAATAACAACATAGATTAAATAAGCAATTGATCAGGAAAAAAATACAGCATTTTTAATTCAAAGTGAATTATTTCATATTAGACATGTTATTTAAATCAATAACAATAATATTAAGAATACTATTAAATCAATATTAGATAAAAGAATAGTGCTTTTTTAAAAAAAGAACAAGCCATTTCAAATTCATTAAATTTTCTGAATTGATATATTGTGTAGCAGAGCACAAAATAGTTTGGATTTAAAATGTGTCAAGCTTGAAATACCCTATTTTGAGTTCATACTATGTGTTTTGTCCTTATTGAAAGCTTTCTGACACTCTTCCAACCACCATAAAAGTATCTTCTGCTTAAATCAGACCTGTTTTCAGCTCAGAGCACTTGCAGTGGGGACAGTTAAAAAAAAAGACTTTTCCAGAGTGGTCAGAATATTATCAGAAGATATCCTTCATTATGATTAGGACAGCAGTTTCAAACTCAAAATATTTTATACAGCCTTAGTATATTCCAATCCTAACCATATACTTTCACTAACAAATTGCAATCTTCAAATATTTCATAGAAAAAAGTAAAATAAAGCACTTCCATTTTATCTATCGGATTTCTGGCAATCCTGGAAAAAAGCCATCTCATTGAAATATTTTATTATTATTATTATTATTTACAAATATACTCATGGTAACATTACATGCGCATGTACTTATAGAAAATAAAGAAAAGTGGGATCCGCTCCCTTAATCCCTCATTGTACAATAATTGCAAAAGCTAGTCATTCCTCAGGGAAATGCTTCATTACCAAGCAGTTGCATTGTTGCTGAAAGAATTACCAAAAAGTTGCAGGTGAGGTCAAACTGGGAAGCAGAAGCAATGTGAGAGAGGAAATTGCTGCAAGGTTATTTAAATCTCTGCCAAATAAATCCCCAAAGTGTTTATAAAGAAGAAGGAAGCCAAACTGGGAGTCTCAGAATGCTATATTGACTGGGTAGGAAAGCAAGCTCATGTCAAAGTATCAAGTTGATCAAGGTTGAATTTGTAAGGAATGATGGGCAACCAAGTGCCTCTCCTAGTCTATTTGAACAAGATACCTAACATGGAATTAATGTTTATGGGATTCCATGTTAGCTTGAAGATAACACATCTTTCCTCCCTTTTCAGCTCTGAGTTAGAAAATTAAATATGTATCTAATGAGGTAACAGAATATTGACACTGAGATTGGCACTGAGTGACACATTGCAAAGAACAGTGTGTTGCTAAATGTATCAATTTCTTCATCTTCCCTCTATAATACCTATTTTTGTTCCACCTTTTCTTGTCCAACTGCAGATCATTAACTATAATTGGCATGAACATGTAAGACTAGGTTTTACCAGATTTAGTAGATCTTATGAAATATGTGTAGAAACATTGATATGTGCTAACTATAATGTTCTGGGCTTTTTATGAAATGGAAACAACCATCTAAAAAGGAAGCCTTCATGTGATAATCCTATTAAAAAGTCAGTCAATGAAATCCATTGCCCTTTACAATAGGATATAAACAGTATCTGTAACAAATAATGGTGGGAAAGCTTCTGTAAAAATAGAATAGACATTGTATTTTTGTAGTGTTATGATATTTTTATTTCGATATTAACTTCTTCCTATATAATATTGAATGCAAAATCAAAACTAGGATATTTAACACTTAGAACAAAAATTTCTTGGTTATTAATAATTCAAACTGGAATACTAATTCCTACCTTCCCAGCTGAATCAACAGGTGCACGACGCTGCAACAGGAGCTTTGCCACATCAAGACTTCCATACTTTGCTGCCACATGTAGTGGTGTGAATCCCTTCTGCAAAATACAGAAGTAGAAAATTGGAAAGGAAAGCTTGTGTCATGCTTTACCCAGACTGGTACTGAAATCAGAAGGAATCATAGAGTAAGATTTAAGAACACAACAGCTTTCTTACAGATTTGTGTGTGTGTGGCTGAGGGCCTTCATTTATTTATTTATTTATTTATTTATTTATTTAATATGCCTCCCATCTCATCATCAAGAAACTCAAGGGCAGAAGGAATGGAAGACCCCCCCCCATACATTGTTATTACAATGGACCAATGTAATTTCAAGATCATTGCTTCTAGTTACCCAATCTATTGATAAAATTAAAAAGTTGGTGCAACTTGGCTAATATTGGTACATTAGAACCAAAACTTGAGAATTTACCTTGGTAGCCAAAGAATGTGCTGCACCTGCCTCCAGTAGAACTGATGCTACATCAAGTTGGCCTTCTCGGGCAGAGATGTGTAGTGGTGTATATCCATTGGTTGTTGCAGCATCTGGGTGTGCCATGTGTTGCAGAAGTAGCTGCACAATTTCTGTTTTACCCAAGCGAGAAGCAATATGCAGTGGTGTCTGTTCCTCCTACAACTCAAAACAGGAAAGGAGTTATCTATCTATCTATCTATCTATCTATCTATCTATCTATCTATCTATCCATCCATCCATCCATCCATCCATCCATCCATCCATCCATCCATCCATGTATTTGAGTTCTTCTCACTATAGAAGATTGCTAGAAAAAAAAATGAAATCTGCTCATCATTAATACATCTAGAATTCTTCCAGATTTTTAAAAAACGTTGCATGACATATGTGAATACATACCCTGGCTCGTGCATCAACCAAAGCACCATTCCTCAGGAGACAGCGCACCACTTCTACTTGTCCTGCACGAGCTGCCATGTGCAAAGCAGTCTCCCCACGCTGAAGAAGAATGAATGGGTCAAATTTGCTAGCCATCTGAATAAAACCTTCAAACTCATTTCACATAAGTTAGTCTTTTATATGATAAGTACATATTTTCCACATAATGTGAGTTAAAGCTATTGTTCTAATGACACCATATAAAAACCCAAGAGAGAAATCTAATGTCAATTTTCCTCTGACAGAACTTTTTCCTACATGCTGCTAGACTCAATTTGGAAGGAAAATGTGAGGAACCATAGCAAGAAGAATTACCCCTGTTTCTCCTATTCCTAGATAGCAGAAAATTGCTAGAAAATTAACAATTTTCTAAACAGAAAACCAATAGCTGGACTCAATCCTTGGTTTATAATATCAAATATAGACCTTATCTTCATATGCTACTTATGGACATCAATCTGACAAATATATTTAAAAGTGAAAAAACAGTAAATAATATAAATGTCATGGTTGTTATTTATTCTTGAACATAATGGCTGGGAAAAATTATTTACGGTTATTTACTGAACATAAATCTAGTTTGTAGCAATTGTGCAAGATTTAGTTTTCAGTCTATATTCAATTTCAGAGAGCTTGGAATATTTGTTTCTCATTGGAAATTCATTAGCACAGACTTTTGAGCATGCTGTATCATATATGGGCACCACTAGCACTAGCAGTCAAAACTAAAGACATAGGAAGGTTGAGGAGTAGATAAAAACAAAAGATCCTGAAATTATTTATTTAGGATATTGCTTAGACATTGCTTTGAGATTTCGAAAATAAAAGTGTGTTTTAAATGTATTTACAAGACAAGCAGATGACAAAAAAAAGGACCATATTCCATTTTGACTGTATCCCAGTAAGAAAGCTGGATACAAATGGTTTACAAAATACTAATTTCTACTGTAGCTTTTGGTTAAGACATATCACATTCAGCTAGCCTAGGATTATTCAAATCCAAGCCATACTCACAATGTTAGTGACATCTGGAGAAGCACCATTTTGCAGTAGAAGGAGAACTATGTTCAAATGCCCCATAAATGCAGCCACATGAATTGGCGTCAGGCCCGACTGTGAAATAAAGCAATAGCAATTTTACTCCTCTGCAAAATGCCTTTAAATTATGCCTGATTTGTATATATATATATATACATATATACATAAAGGAGAGTGTGAAGAAAAAGAAGAGATGGCCATAAGAGATGGCTCTTTGTGAAATTTCTCTACCTCTGTTATAGCTTGGATTGAAGCCCCATATTTCACCAGCAGTTCCATTACTTTAATGCGATTTTTCTTGCAAGCAATGTGCAGTGGAGTAAAACCATTCTGTGCAAAAAACAGTCATGTTAGTTAAAGCATGCACCTTCCATTGTCGAATAGATAGGTTATCTCCTTTTTTAAAAAACGTCAGATTCTGACATATTGAGAAAACAGGAATACCAGAGCCACTGGAACAGCTGCAGCAATGACTCCAAAAGAGAATTTGTGAATGGACATCTTAAGCAGACAAAATGTCTAATTGGCAATTTAATGTGTGTGGTATTCTTCATTCTTTTTGTTATAATAGTAGCTACAGAGACCACAGTAGTGTAGCATTACCCACCATCTGTAAATAATGCAAACTCATAATCACCAACATCAATATAGGACTGCACTGCACTAAAGTAGCTTCCATGCTGTTTAGAGTATGGAGAAGGACATTAAAGTAAGAATGTTTTGTTTATATTGACACCATTTTCTACGGCTCAGCATAGAAGCCTTCCAATTAATACTAGACTGTGTTAACTATAATGGAATAATTACTTTAGTAGTTAATTTGACCTTATCTTGTATAAAGGTCTACTTGTAAATCTAATATATTTTGAACAATTGTGGAACAATGCTAAAATGTTACTCTTTTTTTTGCAAAGAAATAGAACATAGCAAGAGATCTCTGATTAATTATTGAGAGACCCTATGTGTCTTGAATAATGGGGTTTACAACAACCATATGAAATATCAATAAATTTCTAATGTATTAGTTTTAACAAGAAACCCAAATATGTATGGTCCTACTCTCATTCATACAGTCCTCTCTGTCCCAAGAAGCTTTCTAAAGGTTCAGAATTGCTCTTGAATGCTCTGGTGGGATGGGAGGAGGCTCCACTGAAGGGCACTATTTGTTCCAAACTGGACAGAACTCTACAAATAGCCCCCCAGCACCCTTTAGACAATATGACATTATTCCAGAAGAATAATCGCGTGGCACAGAAAAGCCCCTTGGAAATCAGAACAATAAGACAAGTAGAAAACTCAACATCCATGAACATCCCTGTCTGCATATTTTTTAAAAACAGACCACTTTAATCATCACTATGTACAAGAAATTACAAGTTTTATAATGGGGTTTGAATTTACTATTATTGGCTCAACATGTGGTATTTTATGGTGCTTTTTATGGTATTTTAATGGTACTTTTGCAGAATCCTGTGAAATTAGCTTAATCCCTATGATATTTGTGGAAAATCGTGGATTATCTCCTAATTTGGAGGATGCACATTACAGTTGAGCAATAAATCCGTTTCCTTTTCTTCAGTTTTTTAAAAATGCTTTTTGTTTCAGTATTGCCAATTACTTATTGCCTGAATTTTTAATAATGCAAGTGTTACTAATTCTAGCCAAAATAAAGCACCAATGAATGTCTTTGCCACTCCCAAGATGCTCCCAAAATGAAGTTATTTACAATGATACTACCTGACCATCTAGGGCCATTTGGGAATAAGAAAAAATAGTCGCAGATTGATTTCTTTTAGCTTGCAAACTTGGCATATGGGTTTGGCACAAATAAAAGAAGTCTTCTTTAAGTTATTGGAATGCTTAGCAATTTCTACGCTATTAGAATAAATGGAAAAGAAAGGAAATGTTCACTTTCTTGTCTCACATCTGAGACAGCCCCCATCCTTTTTTGGCTTATCATATTCTTGGCCCCAAATTTTCTCTCTCCCATCTGCAAATAAAGGGAATAAACTGAGGATACTATTTCAGATCATTCTTAAATTGTATCCATGATACCCAAAGGCAATTATATAGAACACAATCACAATATATTACATTCTAGAACTGCACTGACTAAGCTACAAAAACAGTGTGATTTGTGTGCTACAAAAATGCAACACAGGCAAGTCATGCAAAAACAAATGCATGGTAACTGAATTTATGGGGAGATCTATAAAATGTCCAAAATAGAAACATATAGAAGTATGGGCATTAATAGGAAAGGATGGATGTGTTTTGACATTACAACACAAATTCCATTTCTTATACATTTGTGTGTGATACTATATCAATAATATGAAAGGGCAAAACATATGTCATGTTTATGTTATATTGCACATTTCAATATTGGGTCATTATCATGGTTAAATAAGGACATTTATGTACAGAAGGCATATACTCAGGAACAAATTATTTCTTTTATCAAGAACAAAAAAAAGACTAGGGTATCTTAAATGTTAACAAATGTACTATGTTAATTCTGTCTAAAAGTGCTACATAATGTATTTCCAAGCAACATCAAATCAAGAAGTGTTTAAGGTTAAAACATGACTCATACATTGTGTATGAGTGAATATGTGTCATAAAAAAATAAAAATTTCCTTTAGGTGGAACTTGATTTTGGTAACTTGGTTATTACATGGACACATCCATGTGTTTTTCTTAGCAACAGTTTGGCCATTGTATTTCCTTGCCTTCCTATCTGATCTATAGTTTTCCACCGAAGATTTAACAAAGTTTAAGCTTGCTTAGTGTTTTGAGCATCTAAAGATTCATGGAAGATTTTATACATTATACATTTAATGGTGCTGTGAAATAGGTAGACATGTACAACCAACTATATGGAGATATATTAGATAAGGACAGTGCAGTTACGTTTATCAGCTATATCAAGATATACATAATCATTAAGTTACTTATAGTTCATAATTGGTAGGTGTGGGCAACATTACACAGACTTGCAAAGCAGTCTCTAGAAGAGAATTTTAGCTTCCAAAGCATTACATGAATATCCTTGGAGTAAAACTTGCTTTGGTTATTTTGTGGCATATTGGCCAAAAATTGCCTTTAAGAATGATGCTGATACAACTTAAAGTGGTGATCTAGACAATATTTCATTTCTTTTGCTAAAAAAAACAAAAACAAAAAACCTTGATTGACCAAACTTGTGATGAGCAGAAAAAATTGAATTATCTATGGATCCATATATAGAAGCCTATAATATATAAAGTGAATGGTAAATAAGATAAATTACTGAATAAACTCAACAAAATACATACATTGGGTATCTGTGAAATTAAAAGAAGGGGGAAGGTGTAGCACCCACCCTCTGAAATATTATTCCCCCTGAGATTACACTTGCCTGAACCCTACTGGTATTTTGCAACATATTAAAAACTTGGTTCTGGCATCTAGGCTGTGACAGTGTGGTTCATGGTTGATTTGAATATTGGATATTATTGATGTTCTCAGCCATTATTTTTATATTATTGATTCATTTTTAAATTTTGTCTTTTTTATTTTGTTTTAATTGCTAGCCATATATATGAAATGGGTGGCCATGTAAGATGTTAGATTTGAATGAATGAATGTGGTCTGATTTTGTGAAGTTGATGAATGCATGCAAGAAAAGGAGAGGAAGTTGAAATGGAATGGGTTCAAATAGAGCAGTTAGAAGAAGAACTTCTCCTGTTCTGAAACAGAAGAGTATTCATATACTGTATAGAAAAAAGCTATGAAAATGCTAACTCGGGCAATCAAATATATGTATCAAATCAGAATTATTAAGCAAATAAATATTGCTGACCATCTAGCAAACATATATTAGCTCAACCTTCCCCAAGTGATGGACAAGATACAACACTCAGGTTTTGCAAACAGCATAAATATAGTGGCTAGAAACCACCATATAGGATTTCCACACCAACACAACTTCATAGCACCCATGAAAAAGGCTGCATCATGCCAATGTCATTCACTACAACACGCTGCTTATGGCAAAGAATATAATATAATCTTAATGTAGACTGTGATGAGGAAACCCTTAATGTTTCAAAGTCTATGACTGTAATTCTGTGCAGAAGCTCCCCTTTCTCATGACCATTCTATTTGCCTCACATTCTTGTCACATGACACTGTACCCATTAGATACCTTTTAATGTTCAATTGTTTCATTAACTACATGGATTTGTGGCAGAGTTATAGAGTGTCCTACTGAAAAGGCCAGCAATTGTCTTTATGTAGTCACTGGACTGAATGTGTGGAATCAGTATTCCAGTTCCCTTTACTCTCCACCAGAAATCTAGGAAAAGTTTACCAAAGCACGGGCATTTGGATTTGCTCTCTTATCCAGCAGAAGCTTGGTGACACGATAGTGACCACAGTGTGCAGCAACATGGAGGGCAGTCAGGTAATCCAGTGTAACATCATCAACAGGAGCCTTGTGCTGCAGTAGGTGTTTGACACACTCCACATGGTCACCCTGAGCAGCCATATGAAGTGGAGACAGTCCATTCTGAAACAAACAATGCAAAATATTATGCAATGACAACTTGTAAATGCACGTGCATGCACACACAACAAAACTAAATTTAAGTCTTGAAAAACAGCCTATAAAGTTAGCAGATTCATCCATCAAGTTACAATAATGCATTGCTTAGTTATATTTCAAAGTTGATTTTCAAGATATACTGTACAAACTTAAGATTTGCTTATTTACTTGGAAAACCTCACTCTGTTTTAGAAACTAAATGGGTGTTCATGCATTTATGCTTTGTATCCAATCCACTGTCTATTGTAGTATATTAATACTGCTTTTCTTAAATGTGCATCTCGTTTGTTCATATTTTAATTTTGTCTGCACATACTCTGCTTATAGAAGTTTATGAATGCATTTTTACATAAAAAGCAATGGAAACAGTGCAGAAACAGAAGTGAATGAGAAAATAAATAACTACATGATAAATATGAGAGCAAGAGTGTATGAATTTTAAAATATTTGATTACATTTTTATCAATTTCCCTACTAGTTATTATTTATTTTACTGCTGTGGGTTTCAATAGCAAACAAACTCCCTTAAAATGCTAGTCTGAACTATAAACATACCTTGGTTCTGGCAAGCAGTGGGGCACCTCGTTCCAGGAGAAGCTCTACAACTTGGTCATGTCCACTTCGTGCAGCACAGTGCAATGGAGTCAGCCCATCCTTTGAAAACAGCAAAAGCAGAAACCTTGTTCTTTTATCTTAGAGTCAAAGAGTCATTTGACTGTACTGTTAATACAAACCTTGCAGCAAAATTAGATCTTTACTGAAGTGGCAATGATGAAGTATTTAGGTATATATGCATACATATATATATCCCAACTGCAATTTATTAGCAATGAAAAGAATAAGAACCATTAAGAATATGTCTCCTTCAGAAACACCCAATCTGTCTATGTAATAGAAAATCATAAAAAAAATCTTTTCAAAACATGTAATTATTTTTGAAGTGTGGGTTGATCAGTTCAGGACATATGCATTCCAAAAAGGATGCTGAGGGCCTGCCCCCCATGCAAGCGAAGGAAAAGAGGGCCAGAAGACAATGTGTTTCTATCTGTGTTCCATTCCTTGTGGAATAGATAGTGCTTCCCTGGCAGTTTTCGGGAAGAAAAAAAACACAACTGATTTTCAGAAATTATAATTTATAATTTAAATTAAAGTTTATGCAGCTGGATTCTGTTCACCCGAGATAGTTGTTTATTGTTATTTTATTACGCATGGTATACTATACAAGTAGTCCTTGTACAACCATTCGTTTGGCAACTGTTTGAAGTTATAGTGGCATCGAAAAAAGTAACTTACAATCAGTACTTATGATCATCAAGCATCCCCATGTTCACCTGATCAAAATTCAGGCAATCATCATATATTTATAACAGATGCAGCATCCTGAGGTCACATGATTGCCATTTGAGAGCTTCCCATTTGGCTGGTGACAAGCAAAAAAAATGGGGGAAGCCAGATTTACTTAATGACTGCATGATTCACTTAACAACGATGGCAAAAAGGGCGTAAAATTGGGTGAGACTCACTTAACAACTTGCTTAGCAATGGAAATTCTGGTCTTAATCGTGGTTGTAAGATTATCTGTAACTAATTCTTGGTCTACGGTTAAAATGCAAATTGCCTAGGAGACCATGTGAAGTCAGCAGTATATAATAATGAAGAGAGACAGACATTTTGTTCCATGGTAACAAAAACTGTGGAAAGGATAATAAAAAGGAATAATAAGGATGTCAAATGAGATGTCCAGAATCTTAAAACTGAGATGGCATCAAAATAATGCTAAATAAATAAAAAATAGGAAATAGGAAAAAAGATGCCAGCCAAGGAAGATTAAACAGCATTTAAGCATTGTATGACAAACTTGTTATCAGAACATGATTCTTGCATTATTTTCTTTTCTTTTTTCTTTTTTGTATACAAGATGCTGTCTCAAATCACATCAAAGGCTTTTCTAGCACGAAACTCGCTGATTATTCAAAGGCAAACCAGTGAACAATTTACTGATTCTGGATTACAAGAACAAGCAATGGAAAGCAGAAAAACAATAAAGCCTTAAAATAAACCAACAACTACTCTGCCAAAGAAATGTAGAAAAACATGCAAATTGTACTGTATGTTATTTTTGCAGGTACTGCAAACATGATAACGATCTATGTAGGTCAACATTCAGTGAGTTCAACACATTGAGCTCTCTAGGTTACAGTTTATTTACTCTTAAGAGCCTAATGCTTAAATACAGACAAACACATATATATGCATGCAGGTACATATATGTATATATATATGTATAGGTATATATGTATAAATGCACATGTAGATATATATATATATGTGTACACATATATAATTGAAACTGTTTACTGTTAAAACAATATATTATACTTTGTTTCTTTTTCCTTTTTTCTGTTGTATTTTTGTCACCTTTTTAAAGCACTTATTTTCCTTTTATTATTTGATAATATATGTATTTTTATCATCATTATTTCTGTTTTATTCGTTTTTTATTTTTGTTATTTAAAAGCAACAAATAAATAAGACCTGAAAGTTGTAACTGTAACTACCTTAGAATCCATTAATATTAATGTTACTTTATTACCAATAGCTTGTGTTATGTTTTATATGCGCTTAAGTGGATGGTCCTCTTAAATGTTGCTAAAATTTCTCACCACAGAAATAAAGCAAGTCATTATATTTGAAAGTAGGTATCAGTTTCTAAATCCCAGAAATGCATCAATGGTTAGGCAGGGCTTCTCATAGAAGAATAAATAGTTGTACAGAGAATTTTCTATTTCTAAATGTACTTCAACTGTTCCACATTACTCCTGACCAAATGCTACATAAATAAACTGTATTTTGTAACAACACACTTCAATGTTCAAAGAATGACTAAAATACAAGAACCTCACCCACCCAGCAAAATTTAGCTACTTTTCTGTTCCTTTGTTTGTGTCCCTAATGCTGAAGGAAGAAGATAAAAGGAAAACCATATTGGCTGTAAGCCTGTTCATATATATTCAGTTGCATATGTGAAGGAATTGACCTAAGTAGAAAGTAGGACTTGCATGTTATCTCTACCATTCTCTCACCAGTTGGAAGTCTGAAGGAGATCATACTTATATTTGTTTGAATGGGAATACAGTTCCCTGTGTGTTCCAGGGCTCTATTTTATTGTAGTCCTGAACTATACAAATGGATATGTTTACAATTCAGGCTATAGGCAGCAAATGTCTTTTTTGACCTCTAGCATAACTCATGGAAGACAAAGAGTGTCTCTTTGAGCAGATCTCAGCCTAGAAAAAGTTGAATGCCTTGCTCTGATGCATTCACCAGATACAAACACCAAAATCCCAGGAGAAATCAATAGACAACATTATCACCACGTGACAACTGATAATATTCATACAAAAGGGCAATCTAGCAACCTTCTGCCAAAAATAGAGCACCTGAGTCATCTCTTAATCCATGTACAATCTGGAATTGTGTTCTGTAACTAAGTGAAACACAGTGCCAACATCTTAGTTTCTCAACTAACAGAAGTAGTTTGTGCTAAGATCTCAGGCAATTTGATGACCTAGTCTTATTGTGTGTCTCCAATCAGGAAGCAAAGGCTACACATTATTGTAATAAATCCCATTATGGCAGATAAACTTTGCATGTAACAGGCAGAACTTTTAATATGGTTAGTAATTACCAAATGTTTATCAGAAAATAAAATTGTATACAAAAAAGTAGAGAAGATAAAACACAGTGGAAAAACCATTACTTGTATGACTGTTTTTTGTATATGTAGGCACTTTTTTTCATTGTGCTCCTTGACTTTTATTAGTAGAGTTTGCAGATCCTTGTGTTTTCAGCTTGTGTCATCAGCATAGTGTGCATTACTGGCACTTCTTCTAATTTCAAAACCACACTCATTTTCTTCTGGTCCAGCTTCCCTTAATATATATTCCACATATAGGTCAAAAAAATAAGGGGAAAATAAATAATCTTGTCTCACTGCTTTGTCAACTTGGAATCGGTCTGTTTCACCATATACTGTACTGTGGCTTCATGACCTGACTTGTGTATAGGTTTTGCATGAGGACAGTGAGATTTCCACTTTTCTAAGCCCATTTCACAGCTTAACATGACTGATACAATCAAAGGCTTCTCCAGAGTCAATGAAGCATATACTGACTTATTTCCTTTTTGATGTTCTTCAGCTTTCTCAATTATCCAGCATGCATCAATAATAATATCTAACATCTTGTGTCTCTTAGCCTTTTTAAACATCAGCTTTCCACGTAGGGTCCTCTGTACCATACTTTACACACACTGTTAAGTCTCTGTACCATACTTTACATACTCTGTTATGTAGATTGACCTCTTCCAACCTACTGGCCATTGTATTATTCTCCAAATTTGCTGGCACACTTTGGTTAGAACCCTTTTATATTCTTCTTCTATTGCTTGCCATATTTCTACAACTATTTTGTCAATTCCTGTAGCCTTACAACTTGGTAATCATCAGAATAGTGATCTAACTTCATCTTTAATACCAAAGATTATGGTCTCAAAAGGTCTGCTTTTATGAGAAATGTTTGTGCTGACCAGTGTTAAATGATGTTTTATCTTGTAGTTGACTTAGATAAATACAAGTGATTTAGCACAGCGTTTCCCAACCTTTCCGGCTTGGTGAACCAGTGTGGGAGAGAAGGGATGGTGCCATTTGAGCAGCAGGCGCAAATGTGAATGTGCGCAACTCTGATGGTATAAGCAGCGAGCACCCACCAGTTGCACAAATGGAGCTTCATGCTTGAGTGCCACCATTCATGCAAGTGGATCTGCGTGTGTACGCAAGCGCCCACCACTTGCACAATCCGGTTCTGAATGGGCGGTGGCCTGCAGCCCAGAGGTTGGGGACCTCTGGTTTAGCAGGAATGATTAGCAGGCAACCTAGCAGTGTACATTTCACCTCTCTATGCTGGTCTAATCTTGCATGGAAGCTTGAAAGCATGTCAATGTCTCTCTACCTCTAAAGTTGTAAAATGGAATCTTAAAAGCATGTAAATTTCTCTCTACTCTATCTTAAACCAAACAAAATCAAGGGTTATTTTTAATTTCTTGCTCACATTTCCTTTTTCCCTGGACTGAATAATTTTTTCTCCTCCTTTAATTATTCATGTTCCTTTCTCCCTTCTTCTGAGCCAAGTCTCTATTTGTTCACAATTTATTAGGTTTTGCCTTAATGATAGTATATTGATATTGTCTTGTTTTTATGGTTTTGTTTTAGTAGCCTGATATAATTTCTTATTTTCTAAATTTTGGCTGTTGGGTGAGGGAGGTTGCATAGTGACATGGCAAAACTGATTGTTCCAATACATACTTTTGGCTACTGCTGACTTGATTGAGTTACACTGGATTTCAGGGGCTCCTAGCAACAATGATAAAATAGGTATGAGACTCTTTATTACTTGTTTTTTCTGTAGTTACTAATACAATCCATTTTGGCAATATGTACCGTATTTTCCGGCGTATAAGACGACTTTCTAAACCCTGAAAATCTTCTCAAAAGTCGGGGGTCGTCTTATACGCCGGAATATATGGGTAGCTGTTCTCTGAATTTAAAACCAATCTGCCCCCTAGTGGCCAGCCCTATTTTTTTTTTACAGAAATAAGCACTAACAGGACAAAGCATACATTTTTCTACATCGCCCATCACTTTATTCTTTTTCAGGAAAAGCAATTAAATAGTAGGAAACAGTAAGCTATATAAATTAAGGACATTACATCTACAAAAAAAAGAAACATTTGATTTACTTCTTATACCTATAGCAGCAGTCATGAATATATGGAAAAACTTTTTGATTCAGCAAATCACATTGATTAAGAAAGATACTGGTCAAAGGAAAAAGATCAAAGTGAAAATTAAGAAAATAGATGATGGGATCTACCAGAGAGAATATTTAAAAAAGAAACATTTGTTTGAATATGATTAAAGAAACAGAAAAGATTCTGAATACATATGTCATTCTAAGAGAGATGAATTCCTTAAATAATACTGTATGCTTTCTCCCCTTTATTTTATTTCTTGATATAAGTAATATAATACTGCTGAAATGGCCTAGATGAAGGAAATGTTTTAGATAATTAAATGTGTCTGAATTTAGGGAAATTATAATGTATAAAAAAGAAAAAAATGTTTTGAATAAGACCTAAAGGATTAGATGACTAGGCACATTAAATGGAATATTTAAAGATTAAATATATTTTATCAAAATAATAAGAACTATATTATTTCAAGGTTTGCAAAGAAGACATTTTCGGGAAAAGGGAAAATCAACTAAATGTACTATGTGGATTATAGATTATAGAAACCAATTTTTAATGATTTTTCTTTACAAATGTAAACCCAGCAAACACACTGTTTACCAACTATTAAGTGATTTATATTTTAAAAAATCAATAAAATATATGGGGGGAAAAATACCAGCTGAGTTCAGGAAGCATTAGGGAAGCAGTGGTGGGCAACACTCGCTTTCTAGCAGCAAAGGAATGGAGCTCCTATTGTGCTCATCATTTCAAATGTCTTTGAAATTCAATATTGTACTGTATTTTCTGGCATATAAGACGACTTTCTAAACCCTGAAAATCTTCTCAAAAGTTGGGGGTCATCTTATACGCCCAGTCGCCTTATACGCCGGAATATACGTTATTCTATTTTTCGACGCGACAATCATATCTTTACCTGTAAGGCTTTTATATTATAAATTATGCAAATCATCATTATTCACTTACATATGACCATGACAAAGTAGACAAAGCAAGGAAATGATGCAAGCTGAATCAAAGTTGGACACAAAGATATTGCACAGTCATATGACACCGACAAATGAAACCAAAATTCTGGAATCTCCCACACTGAAAAATGTCTTGAAAAATAACACTAAATTTATGCAAATTGGATGTCAGTCCTTTCAGATATCAATATCTCTCTATGCTGGCAGCTCAGAGCAACACTCTCATCTGATATGGGTGATAAATTAAACAATAAAGTAATTTTAAATCTTTTTCAAAAGAGTAATCCTATGGAAATCATAGAATCTGTGATTATATTTTCATCAAGTATTGTTCCCTGTTTGGTAGAAAGAATAAAATAGACTATGGAATGTTAGAACTGTTAGAATACTTCGATCTGTAATCATATCCAAGAATTTTGAATTAGAAAGGCCATTGATAGCTACCATATCCAGTTGCCTAAATAAATCTTTCATCTTCATTATAGGAGTAGATGCTCCTTTGGTTTTTTTCGTCTCTTCCAGCAGCTGTTTAGCTGGGTAGCACAAGTTAATCAGACTTTTTTGCAGAAAGCTCTTCCTGAGCTTACTGTCCCTACAACTTCATAAGGCACCTTCACTGTCAGCTTTTATAAAAACTTTAAAGTCCTGATAATTTTCTTGAGGCTTATCTTCAATGGATTCTATTAACCTCTTCTAGAATTTAAATATAATTGAATTTAAAGTAAACCCACATTTTAGCAGAATTATATTATTAAATCAAAACATTTGTATAGCAACCCATTTAAAAACAATTCTGGGCAGTTTGCAACCAATAAAATCATATAAAGTCAACAACAACAAATTAAAAAAACAAACAGAAAAAAAAAACAGATCTTGTCATCATAGCCACACTTCCCTAGTGCATCCATATTCTAATCCTACCCAGACCTCACTCTATCCCAATGTCTGGGGAAAGAGCCAAGTTTTTAAGTACTCTAGGCAAAGACAAGGCAAAGAAGAGTGGGCCCATTGGATGTCAGCAGGGAGAATGTTCCATAAAGCAGGGGCTGAAATGGAAAAGGCATACTGCCAAGGTCTCACAAGCTGGCAATGTTTAAGGAAAAGAAACTGGAATGTCCCTATCCTATTCACTCTGGTGGTACAGAAAAATAGCCTCAGAAAGAGACAGTCCCTCAGATTACTTGGTCCCATGCCATGTGGGACTTTAAAAATAATACCCAGCACCTTGAATTGCACTCAGAGGAAAACAGGGACCGAATGCAGATTTTGATAGGAGTGCAATATACCATTGCATGCACCATTGCATTTGGATCAGTTGTAACTTCCAGGTGGTCTTCAAGGGCAGTCTCATGTAGGGCAATTTGCAGTAACCCAAATTGGAAGTGATCAAGGTGTGAGTACAAATTATGCAAAATATCCCCACCCCAGGTTGTGATTATATTTGCTATCAAGCAGTATCTAAATTGAGCACCAGCACTGTATAGAAAAGTGCAATCCCACCAGAATCAAAGATGACATATCATCAGACCCAGAGGTAGGAGTAAAACCAAAAGTCACTCTCTCATGTCAAGGTTGAGTCGAAGTCAGTTCTTCCCCACCCTCCAGATCCTCACAACCTTTGAGCACTCTTTAATTATTGCTATTTGTGGAGTTCTATTATGATTTTTAGGATTTTGAAATAGATGTTTCTGTACTTTACTGTTATATTTGTATTATAAATTGTATGTTAAGATATCAAAGCCAAGAAATATTTAAATAATAATTACAAATTTCCATAGTATTGCAAATCTGGCAATACTGATCAGTATACAACCAAATTCTGCAAATAAGCTGTATATGATATATACCAAACAGCTGTTTACCATATAAATCACTGACTAATCTAGGTCACTGTTGTCTATTCCAATTCCTAGTGCCATTCAAAATGTTTTTTTTAATATAATGGCATATCAAATATCCTGTTGCAGCTTAGGATGAAGAAAGTGAGATACATCCACTTATTTTATTATTTTTCTGCAATTATTTTTTAGCCTGAAAGTGAGAGGAAAAAAATCTAGATATTCTTTTAATTGCAGGTTTGTCTTAATGTATTTCCCAAAACAGGGATGTAGAAGAAGGCTGAGAAACCTTTGATCCTCAGTATAAGAATTTTACAAATATGGAAACAACCAGCTTCAGCATTTTATGGGGAGCTGAAAAATGCACTACAGTAATGATTTTTCCCTTCTGAAATTTGTCACTGGTCTTTGAGTAGGGGACTGAAGAAACCGTTTGTGTCTCTTAGGAACCACAAAATAGTAAGCTTTTCCTAAATTGGTTTATTGCTCATATTGTACCAAAGTTAAATAAATTATCACAACTGAATTGGTTCAATTATAGAGTGGTTTGCTTTTACATTCGACTGGCTTAATTCTTTAAAAAAAATTGTGCTGTTTTATTGCTAATGTTAAAATAAACCACCTACAAAATTTATCTGTGTATGTTTCTAAACTTTCAAGGGGAAATAAATTAAATAGGTGACTGGAAACACTGAGGATTGAAGATTAATCCAAAGTTTTCCTTTATAAACTGAAAACAAGGCTCTGTGCACTTTGAAGATTAAAATTAAAAAATTAAAAAAAACAGTAGCATCTTTTTCATGAAGTAGCTTGAAAAAAATTCAGGCCATTTTAATGAATAAAAGAGAACTTGAACTTTTGCACAAGTACTGGAGCACTTTTTCAGAATAGTTTTCTGATAAGAACAAATGCTGCACTTGATCTTAACCAAAAGGCCCAAATTCTTTTTCAAAGTACATACAAGCAAAATGGAAAGAGCATCTATTTTTTTAAAAAAAGAGTTTTCACTCATGGAAGGGGATATATATTCATAGAATTTCTTCCATGAATAAAATAGCACTGTGTGAATTTCTTTCTGCTCACAAAGAAAAACAAATCTTCTAAAAGAATGTGTTTTGATGATTAGAGTTCTAACTCCTACCAAGTGAAAAATTAAAATGCATGAGAACATACATTCAGGGAAGAAAACACTCACCCTGGTTTTGGCATCGATCTGCCCTCCACGATCCAACAAGAGCTTCACCATGTTAGTGTTCCCCCTTTTGGAAGCCACATGCAGTGGGGTGATTCCATTCTACACCATGAAAAGAACAAACAAAAGCATGATGGGGTTGGAGACGTTCAATGGGAATGGTTTTGCATTTTGACACACAACAGTACAGAATATAAACAAAGATGTATCACAGAGCACATTAAACATTTAAAAACAATTCTGATTCATAAAGGCTGCCAATCAAAACCTAACTCTAGGCATATAGTATGTCTATCTATACATGACACAACATAAATGTTGTTATGTTTCTGATGGAGATGTGTATTAGAAACATAACATTTATGTTGTGTCATGTTTAGCATTTCATTAGAGTGAACAGATAGTTAATAAAGATAAAAATACTCTCAAGTTGAGCTCAGATCATGGCGATGATATGAAAAGATCTGGATAGTTTTCTAGGCAATATAACAGAAGTGATTGCCACTGCTTTCTTGGTTGGTTAGAAAAAATCCAAGCATGGACCCAAGCATTCTGAATGAAGCTTTTATAAAAGAATGTGTTTTGATGATCAGAGTTCTAATCCCTAGTCCAGTGATGGCGAACCTTTTACAGCCCAAACTGCAACTCAAAACTCACTTATTTATCACCGGGTGCCAGGTGGGCGTGGCCCAGTGGATGGGCATGGCTGTGGGTATGGCAGACTGAGTGGGTGTGGCCAAGGTGGGCATGGTCACATCGATGTTGCTCATGGGAAGGGACGCCTGTGGGCGTTGGACAGAATTGGAGGAGATCCAGGGGGTCTCTGGCAGGTGGGGTGGTGGGCAGGAGGCTCGTCCTGCGGGGTGAGGCTGGGTAAGGCGAGGCAGGGGTGCCATTGTCACAGGGCAAGGTGAGGCATGGGCCGGGGCGGCTGTTGCCTGACACCTTTGGCCCCCACACACAGAAGCCAGCAAGTGCATGGGGGCTAACAGTGTCTGTCAGCAGCCACAGCCTGCCGGCCCCTCGACCAGTGCACTCTGGGGCTCTGCAGCCTACCGCCAGCAGTTCAGAGAAGCTGCCTCTGAGCTGGACAGCCGGCCGACAGCTGAGGAGGCAATGCAGTGGGTCATGCCTGGGAAAAGGACAGTATGCAAGGCCAGGAGGGATGGGATGGGGGGGAGGGAAACCAGCCATGCTGGGATGCATCCAGCCATGTGGGAGCTCGGTGAGTTAGCAGGCAGCTGGTTGAAGAGGGACAGTTGCCATCTCCAGGGCATGGTGCGTGTGCCCACAGAGAGGGCTCTGAGTGTCATCTCTGGCATGCGTGCCATAGGTTTGCCACCGCTGCCCTAGTCCTTATACCTTTCCTTATACCTTCCCATTAAGTGCAAGCAGGTCCAACCCACTTTAACTTTTTGCAAGATCAATTGAGGTCATTCAACATCCTCCTCCTTTATTACAGTGTACAACTAGAACAAGATAATTTAAAATAAGCCAAGTGTTATCCAAAAATATAAAACAGTGTTAAAACAGTTAACTTACAATCTACTTATATCTGGATAAGCCATAGCTTATGAATAAGGAACACAACAATTAAGAAGGTATAGGTTTTCTGCTTGAGCAGGCGGTTGGACTAGAAGACCTCCAAGGTCCCTTCCAACTCTGTTATTCTGTTATTATTTTAAATAAATAAAATTTGATCAGGGTAGCCAGACAACCTTTTCCAGGGAAAAATCATTGAAAGCATAGTTCCATGTAGAGTGTACACCTTTGAAAAATATAATCAGGGATTTGTTAGATGTCTAAGTATTACAGAGTTTCCTTTATTTCTGCCATCCATGACTGCATAAGGGAGGGCATTTAAATATACCCTGGAGAAAGTCCATCAGTAATGGGTGCAAGATAACTTGTAAATAATGTGCAGGTTATTAATGCTGCAACCTTTTAGTATTTCACCTATTTTCAAGTCACTTGAGAGACATCTCTACCCAGCTACCTCCCCACCCCCTCAGATCCAGCATTAGGGTTTTGTTGTGGATTCCATCCTCAAGGAGGAGACTCAGAAGGAAAACATTTTCTCCTATGGTACCCTATTGACTGTTTGGAAGGTCCTTAAAATGTGTTTTTGTCATCAAGCCTAAGATTCCAGTAAGTATGGAGCCCACTAAATGATATTGTTTATAAGTTTGGAATGCACTCTCCTATGGTTTTTATTTTAGGGTAGTTTTAAATGTTGTTTTTAATTGTTTTGATTGTTTTGTTGTTATTTTAATTATATCTCCCAGAACCATAAGCATTAGAAGGAGAGCTACGTAAACTTAACAATAAAATAATAATAATTCTGGAGAACTAGAAAAGGGTGATAGTTTTGTCATTTAAGTGTGAACTCTGATTAATTAAATGTGTAAAGAAATAACCAGCATTTAGCATTAAGGTTTAGAGTAGCCTAGATTAAATGTAATAAAAACAATGCTATATGTCCATATGTTTCTATTGATTCATGCAAGTAAACCCATAATTATTACATGTGCTTTTAAATATGTTCTTTTATATATTTATGTGTTGTAGTGCACTATTTTAAATTTAAAAAGATCAAAACATCAAAAGTTTGCTACAGACATACACAAACAATATGAAAGACAAAATGACCTTCATAATCTATATTTATATTCTATCAAATGCCTAAATACATAGACAGCAACAATGAAGCCAATTATCATAACTAATTGTTTGCATTAAAATGTCTTAAACAGGTCTGAAGATTTTGTTTCATTTCATATTCATGAATAGTGGGTAAAGATTTAGCATGATGGTAGGAAACAGAAAGAAAAAAAATTAAACAGTACTTTAAATATATGAAGAAAATCAATCCTAATAAGATGTAGAAATTAAGCAGGGAAAAACATTTGAGCTGAGCCCATGCAACTTATCAGACAGTTAATAATAGCTGCTCTATGAGGGAAATAAGTAGTGTCTAAATATGACTAATAAATAAAATAGTTAGATAGTGTTATAAGATGTTCAAAATTAACAGCACTTCTGTGTAAGAATATTTAGGATACAGGAGACTTCCAGCTGAAAAGCTGTACTGTTGTTCTTGTTTTTTAAAAAGTAAGGTTTTATTTGCACGATTTCAAGAATTAAACAGAGTAGAAATGAGCACATATTTCTAACTTTATATAAATAATCAACCAGCTTATTCAAACATTTCTAAATTTATTTTAGGGTATTATTCTTTAAAGGCCAATACCTAATATATTTTTTTAAAAAAATACAAGCCAGTTTATCAAGAATAGTTAAAACATAAAAGCTTGGTCATCACAGAAATATAATTGATGCCCTAATGAAGTGAATTTGATCACTATGAAATGATTCATAGAGATAAATCAAGGATACAATTGTTTTCCCCAAAACATAGCATTCTAGATAAAGATAAGTCTTAGTGGATTTAGAGCTTGTACTGATGTAAAACAAACCAATCACTATATAGTTTAGAGAAAAAAACAAATTATGAAGTGTCAGTAACGATCCTAAAGGAGTAACATGATCCATATGAAGATCTATATGGGAAAAACGGGTTAATAAAGCAAACTTTTCCAATCTACTATCTTGAAATATGAAGGATTACAACTGACCCTATTCTAAGTAGCTAGATGATAATTGTTACTGCTGTGATGATATGCGGGAAAGACCTTGGAAACTGGGAAATTGCTAGATTCTATCAATGTAGCTTTACAATACAGTATAATTAACTTTTCTGGTTGTGATTCATTTCTGGTTTATGCCACAAAGCCAATGATAATCTCTCAACTCTGGAAGTGCAATCCTCCCATCCCCACCTGCTTTATAGCCAGATACACTATGGAAGGTGCCTTCTAAACCTCTTGTCCAACTCATTATCCACTTGTGGGCAATATTGTCTCATATCTCCATTCCCTTGGCATGATGTCTTGTCTTGCTCAGATCTCCCAAGGTCTTTCCCACATCTTGTCCTAGTTGTGCTTCAACATATATGTAAAATTTAAAGGAAGCTTTCATAAGAGAAAGTCTGCTTCCATCTTCATCTGTCAATGATGTGGGTGGAACAAGCAATACGTTGATGATTGAGAGAAAGCAGCAGATGCATTAAAGTCTGTCAAGGTGAACATGTTATAGAACAGGGGTCCCCAACCCCCGGTCCATGGACCAGTACCGGGCTGCAGCATGCCAGCAACTGGGCTGCAAAAAAAAGCAAAACCCCATCTGAGGGATGCAGGCAGCACACAAAACCATGCCCCCTCTGGTCCACGGAAAAAACTCTCTCCACGTAACTGGTCCCTGGTGCCCAAAAGGTTGGGGACCTCTGCTATAGAATACTAAAGCTTTTGGTTTTGCTACCATACATTTTTTTCTCCAATGCCCAATTCATATACAATTCGCAACTTAAATATAGATTAGTTAAAAATGAAAGAATATACCTATTATATTAATACAGGTAATCCTTGCCTTAAAACAGTTTGTTTAGTGACCATTTGAAGTTACAATGGCACTGAAAAAAGTGACTTATGATCGTTTTCCACTCAACTGTTAAAGCACCCCCGTGGTCATGGGATCAAAATTCAGACTTGTATTTATGATGGTTGCAATGTCCTGAGGTCATGTGATAACCTTTGTGACCTTTTGACAAGCATAGTCAATAGGGAAGCCAGATTCACTTAGCAACCTTGTTACTAACTTAACAATTGCAATGATTCACTGAACAACTGTGGTAAAGAAAGGTCGTAAAATGGAGCAATGCTCACTTAGCAACTGTCTCACTTAGCAATAGAAATTTTGGGCTCAGTTGTGATCGTAAATAGAGGATTACTTGTATTAGATATATTTTTTGTTCATTTATAGTGGTACCCTGTAAAATATAACGAATACCTTACAGTCAACTATTTTCTTACTATGAAACATGATATTACTTCGAAGGGGAAGGGGAATGGAGAATCATTGCCTTTAAATAAAAAAATCCATGAATAAAACAGATGTGCTGCTTCCTTTCCTTCCTTATTTCCTTCTTTCCTTTTCAATGCATTTAATGAAAATTTCCTTCAAAATTCACTGTTATTTCTATGTGCAGAAGATGAGAAAGCATACCCTTGCTGTGAAGTCTACAACAGCTCCTCGGTTGAGTAGAAGTGTCGCTACATTAACATTTCCATAATGTGCTGCTATATGCAAAGGTGTGAAACCACTCTGCAAAAATGAAATAATTCTAATTAGAAAATCCAGTTCATTTTTTTTCCATAAAACAATAGTTAGCTAAAATTTTAAGACTGTAAACCAGAATTATTCTTCTACTTCTGGACTACTTTAACTGTACAAGAATTAAATGTTATGATTTCTTATTTGCTCATTTCATTATTTATTTATTTTTCTTAGTTCAGATGCAAAACTCATTTTCTCTGTTTTCTGAGAAAAAAATAATTTTTTATACTTCGTATCAAGTACTGTATCAAATTTTGCCATGCTACTTGTTGATTCTCCATATGATTTAGAAAGTGAGGAATGTTGCTAACAAAATTTGGGTCCATAAACTATAGCTGTCCGTGCTTAGCTATCCATCTTCTATGGCAAATTTCCATAGGTGTCTACAGAAAGCAATTCTGTGAAATTAAGAAGTAGCTTCTGTAAAGTGCTTTCAACATCCAGTTGTCAACATTTTTATTATTTTTTCATCAAGAAAATAGGATCTGAGCTCTGCTGAGCTGGAAATACTTTTAAATTGGAACAAAGTTCCACTGATTTCAGTATATTAAGTTGCCCAGAACTTGAAAACATAATAAATTATAAAGAGGGAAAGAAGCTGAAAAATTTAAAAAATGCCATCTGCGAGCAACGATCCAAACCAATTGTCCAGATGAATTTTGGAATGGATTTACACTGCTACAGAAATAAATTCATGTTACAGGCAATTGTTCTGCACTTAATAATTCCTCTGCAGGCCCACTATTTTAGTTCCCTACTCTACTATGAAAAACAAATACAAAGAGCATCTCAAAGCCATAAAACAAAATAAAATAAAAAAGATGAGACAGTATATATTTCTGACAAGAGTAGATAAAAATGAAATGTGGTATACTCTGAACTGTATGGAACAAGGGGAGTGGGAATGAAATGGTTTTCAGTAAAGGGCTGGGAAGAATAGGTTAACAAAACTGTTGGTTTTAGTACCTCAGTTGTTCTATTCACCATCATCTGTTGAAGCATGTTTTGGAAAAAAGAGGAAAGATATTACAGATTGGTAGAATGACAGAAAGCTCACTTGTTCACTAAAATAAATTACAATCTCGTTACTGGGGGAAAAAAACCCGATACATATGATTAATTTCTAATGTGAGTGTATGGGATTCCACATTTCCAGAGATCACACAGTCCACAACCTTCTCAACAACACTTTTTAACAGTTGTTTTCCCCTACTAAATAATCAAAAGTCTAAATTTTATATTTCAGAATCCAAAACACAGCATTAATTGGATTATATTTTCAAAAAATGTAAAGTACTGAAAAGCCACAGATAGTCAACACAAGAAAAAGAAATCTGAAGCATGAATTGTGCCTTTAAGTCCATATCTTCATTGTAAGAAAAAAGGGAAGGTTTGCGGATATATCAGATTCAGCATCCATGTTAGTAGCTTTTATAATGCTGTATACTTATTAACCACATTAAGATATTGTATAAATATGCTGTAAACCATAAATTAATAAATATATGAATCATGCAAAAAGCTGCAAATGGTTGCACTTCCAATCTCAGTGAAAAAAGAATCCCTTTATCCTGCTCTTTGGGGAAAAAATCCTTGGAAACAGGACTGATAGCATCCTGAAACAAAGAGGTATTTTTGTACCTTAGACTGAACATCAGCATTATGATCATTCTGGAGGAGAAGTGCTGCTGATTTGGTGTCATCTTTTCTGGCAGCAATATGCAGTGCCGGCAGTCGCACTTTCCCCTTAGTGTCATTCTCCAAAAGAATAGCCACTGCCTGATTGTGTCCTTGCTGCAATGCAACTGCGAGTGGAGTGAATCCATCCTGTTAGAATGGAAAGAAAAAAGATTCTGCATTAAACTAGTTTGGTGCTATCTAGGCGGGACTTTGGAACAAAAGACTGAAGCTCCATTCAGTGGAATAGGCTTGCTTTTGGCTACCACATTTCAAAGTTGGCAAATCACTGAGATAGTATTACCATTTTAAACACAGTGTTCCTTAGGAGATCATTCACTCTAAGTTTAGAAAAAAGTTATCTAAAAGTAAACGAAAGACAAAATCCATATGGCTCTTTTTGGTATAAAGAGCCCTCAAACAAATCATACCATTTATCAATAGGCAATATTCAGGGTGAGATATTCACTTGTAGAATCCCACACCAAAGCACATTGTTGATTGCATCATGTCTAATATGGAACTGCATCCTCAGTGATTGACTTCTCCTGACAGTCAACCTAATTTGAAAATAAAGTATGAAGCATAGCTACATTTTTTGTGGTAGTATATGAGGTATTGAAAATGTATAGCCAGCCTTTCTATTTATCATTTAGGTGGAACAAATATATTCGATCATTGTAATTAAGAATATCATTTTCAATGTACAAAATGTAGATTTGTCATATTTCTTAATTTTAAAATACTGAAATTTCAGGAAAGTTTCCTAGAAGGCCATCTAATAGAATAGAGGCAAAGAATATAAGAAAACATGGTAATGTTGAATTAGCCAATATAATATTGACTATAGTTGGAATTCATGCGACACATAAAAGGAGACAGTAAGAAAATGCTGAGTCAAAGTGCCCTTGCGGAGTTCTTTAAAATGATAAAAGAAGAGGGCTTCTAGTTTTGCATCATGGTGACATGGCCAAGGGATTGCGGAGCTCCGCACCCCACAGATGGTTTCATCCTGCCAGGGGACCCTAAATGGGTCTAAAGTCTCCCCGGAGAGGCGACGAAGAAGCCCCCCCCAATCATGGAAAGATGGTGGTTGGTCCGTTTGATCCAGGGGAAACCCTCCAGCCTGACAGGGGAAAGGCTAGCTGCACTCCGGTGACTAGCCCAAGCTACCAGCATCTGAAGTCCAAAAGAACAACTGTGAACAGCGTGTTTGGAACTGAGTGAGAACATAGATCTTCTCTTCTCCATTTTGAAACTGATTTCCTCGAAAAGATCCCCAAGAAGCAAAAAATCCTCCAAAAGTGAGAAGGAAGGGGGATTATAACCCCACCCTTCCATAGATGGAAGTGGCGACTTAACTTTTATGGGGGACAGAAATATATTGAAATGGATGAATGTAAAGCTATAACCTTGATAAAACTGAAAACTATGGAAATTGTTAAGATTTTTCATTTGAAAGAATATTGAGAAAACTACAAGAAAAATTTTTTTTCGTTTTAAAAGTTGAAAATAAATAGCTACTGACATCTAGTGGTGGATCAGAGTTTAGAACTACAGCTGCCCTGCCTCAGAAATTGGCAACCAATTTCACTGAGGATCAAGTTGTTCTCTATTTCTGAAATAGAGCACAACTTGTTTTTGATCCTCAGTGAATCTTAGCTAAATAGAGAACAGCTGGGAGTAGAGGAGAGAAAATACACTGGGCTATCTATTGTAGAATGAGAAACACAATTGTTATAAAATATGCTGACCTTCTCAGATTATAAACACTTAATGAGCTATGATATTTAAGTTCAAGAATTGTCTGCAGAGAAAGAAAAACCTTGACTTTTTGGACACTTTTCTAGGTGGGAAATTACTGGATTGTTTTTAAGTGGTTGAACATTTTGGACTGTTCATAAAGATAAGAACTATATAAGATTACAGTGGAATTTAAGACTGGTTGGTTTATGAAAATGGAAATTGAACACATAACCAAAAGTGGTAGGAAACCACACTCAATATTCCTTTCTAAAATCCTCAGTCTGGAATATCAGATATCTGCAGGAGTAATACTTCAAGACAAGACAAATATCTTCCACAAGGAAATGCATGCTATGTTGCAATTAATTCAAATAACAATTGTTTCAAATCATGATGAGATTGAAAATAATTTTGATGATATAAATGAGCACATCCTTGATCTAAGCTCACAATAAAAAAACTCTTAGAAAATGATGACAAAGAATGAACTAATAAATCAGACAATAGAATAAAGACCAGAGGAAAGTGTCCCAAAGATGGAAGCTACAAACGAAGAAAATCACAGTTTAACACAGACAAAGAAAAGTCTGCAAGATTCTGCCATAATTAAGGTGACCAATCGTCCTCCTTTAGGGAGGACATTCCTCCTTTTGTAAGTTCTGTCCTCCCTCAAAAAGTGTCCTCCTTGTCCTCCTTTTCGATATTTGAAGACTAATCTGCAGGCTTTTTTTCCCCCTCATAGAATGCTCAGAACGGTGTTCCGGCACCTTTTTTTGATGGGTTTTTTTTTCAACTTTTGCATGAGCTGTGCTACTCCCACTATTGGCTTTCGAAAGCCAATAGGAATTGCTGCTGAGCATGCCAAAACACCCGGCTGACAAACTTTGCACATGCAAGTCATCTGTATTATTGTTGCAATGAATAAAATGTTTCTTTTATTTATGATATTTTTTCTTCAATTTATTTGTGTCTTCCTTTTCATTGTAAAAAAGTTGGTCACCTTAGCTATAATATTGGAAATGGAAAAGACATTTTATCTTTCAGCACTGAGGATAAGAAAGAAGATTTGATAAAATAGACTATAGAGCTGTCAGGAGAACCACTAGAGCTTGGGAGACAAAAGCTGAAAAGAGAAATTGAGGGAGAAGGAAAGTGGAAGCTTTTTAACAAATATAAATGGGTGAAACGCCCCCTCAAAAGTGTTTTACTCATTTTGTCTTTCCCATTTTTAACAACACTTATAAAAATACAGGAAGAATCCTCTGGCAAGCTGAACATACTGATTCAGAAAACTCCTGGCAAAAGAAGAAGAAAAGGGCTAGACCAGTTGAACTATGGCATGCCAGAGGCGGCAGAGCCCTCTCTGTGGGCACCTGTGCCATCGCCCCAGCCCCGCATCCCCCACAGCCCCCTCCTCACCAGCAGTGCCCCTGGAGAGTTTCTCCTGGGTGCGGCCTGCACGGAGCAGCGCAGCCAAGGACATAGCCAGGCAGCAGGGACAAGACACCGCCCTTGTGCCTCATAGTGTGCAGATGATGCTGCAGGGTGTGGGCGGAGGGCATGGCTTCCATGGGCAATCTTGCCTGGGCAATCTGCTGCGGCAGGCCATGGAGGTGGTGCATAGTCTGCAGGCGGGCGGGGCAGGGGGCAGGCAGGGGCGGAGCAGGCAGGATGGGAGGCGGAGCATGGGCAGGGGGTGGTTTGGGGGCACTCGGTCTCTAAAAGGTTCGCCATCACTGGGCTAGACTCAAGAGAGATGATTTGACTATCAGATGGAGTACTACATGACTAAACACTTGTTTGAATATGGTTAAAAGAATAGTTAAATTTTCGATATGAATCAGTTTTATAGTAAGAGAGATGTGATGTATAAATAGTATAGTATTTCTTTATGATATGGGAAATGTAAAAATAATGGGATGAATTAAATGAACGAAATGTTTTGGATATTTAAATATATTCAACTTGGAGAAAATTATAATTGACAAGAAATGTTCTGAATACTGAGGAGAAATTAAGCTTAAATAAAAATAGGAGAGAGCCAAACTCAAGAGAGATGATGTGCCTAATAGATGGAGTACTATATGATCAAATACTTGTTTGAATATGGTTAAAAGAATAGTTAAATTTTGGACATGAATGGGATTTATAATAAGAGAGGTGTGATTTACAAGTAGTATAATATTTTTTTATGATATGTGAAACGTAAAATACTGGATGATTTAAATGTGTGAAATGTTTTGGATATTTAAATATACTCAGTTTTGAGAAAATTATAATTGACAAGAAATGTTTTGATCACTGAGGGAAAATTAAGCTTAAATAAGAATTCTGAACAGAACCTATAGCAATTTACATAAGATGATTTTTTGCAAATGCAATTGTAAAATAAGTTGATTAGAAAAGATGCTACATATTGATATTATTGTTATTCCTATAAATATTAGAAAAATCTTTATATTCAACTTTATATGTATTGAAAATACTAAGAACTGTTGGTAAAGAGAGAATATTATTGGAAGAAGAGAGGATCAAGAAAAGGTATTTCTAGTTAGTATGTTGATTATGAAACCATAGAAATTAACTATTGTTGATTGTTGTTAAATATATGAACCCAGACAACACCTTGTTTACCAAGTATTAAAGATTGCTACTATAAAAAAATCAATAAAATATATATTTTAAAAAATAAAATGATAAAAGAAGAGTGTTTCTTTCATCTGGAAACTGTGAACAGAATATTAAAACGGGACTGGAGACCTAGGAAACATGTGAAAACACTGGAACCCAGAAGGTGGGATCAGAAATAGAAACGTGATGTAAGCAGCATCATGATGCAATCCTCAGCCTTTTTGAATGTATATTTATCTTTTGATGACAAAATGAATGGGAATTGAACTGCAATGGTTCCTTTGATTATCTGTAACTTGTCTTTTTTGATATACACTCACATCCCAGCAAGTGCCACTATGTGCAAAGCCTTCCTTCTACTCACATTCAAAACAAATTGCAATCTAGCAAAAAAAAAAAGAAGTGTTAGGAAACTAAAAGCTAATAATGGATTCCTGGTTTGGGCCACAATTTTGTTTGGTTGGTTGGTATGGCCCAGCAAGCACCAATATGTGTAAATCCTTCCTTATACTCCCATTCAAAATAAACTGCAATATAGCGAAAGAAGCTTTAGGACAACAGAAGCTAATAATGGTGTGGGGTTATAAACCTTCTTCTGTTTAAAGAAGACAGAGAGCGAAATGGTTTCATTCCAAATCTAAAAAAACCTCAGTAATGCCTGTTAATAAGTAGGTGGTTTTAGAACTAACAGAGAAAAAGTGTTATCCATCTCATCCTGATCCATGTAGTCACTTAAAATAGAATAACACAACTGTTACTCATTCCTAGCATAATATGAGTGCACTTTCAATTTCATATTCTCACAAGAAATGAATGAATGTATGTGGGGAGAAAACTGTGCAATATGTTATCATCATCATCACCATCATCAAATAGAGAATTGTAGGCATGAAGATCAGCTACTGATTCATTCATTTGCAGTGTTGTTTATGTCCAGTTGCTTAGCAACCACACGATATTCCATATCCAGAAAAACTGCAATGGGAACATGGTTTCTGTCCATCCCAGCACAAAAAGCTGCAATGTAACATGACCTCAATCCGTCCCAGCAGCAGGATTATTTTAAAAGCCACTGTCAAATGGAACAGTATCTATCCAATGAAACAATAGCAAAACAGCTGTTGACAAAGGCAAGATTGGCTCCTCTATTAAATACCGTACTATCTTGGATTCCCTGCATGGGATTACTGCATACCGAAAAAGGTGACAAATTAAGAAATCAGTAAGGGATTGCTTCACATTACACAAATGCTAAAGGTAGAAGATTATTTTGTAAATATATTTATTCATGAATGAGTACTTCTGCAATATTAAATGTTATAATTGCACTGTAGTATCAAAACAGTTGGGAAATATTTTACTTAGAAATTTGGAAGGCACAGTGAAAACAAGATGATTTGCAAGGACACAAATATATGGGTAGTTTTAAACTAAAGTTAAGCATATTTATTTTTTTCTTCATGATTTTAATTACTTTGGCATACATGTAGTCCATTTAGTGACCGTTCATTTAGTGACCATTTGAAGTTACAACAGGATTGAAAAAAGTGACTTATGATCGTTTTTCACACTTAAGACCATTGCAGCATCCCCATGGTCACTTAATTAAAATTCAGATGCTTGGCAACAGACTCATATTTATGACAGTTGCAGTGTCCTGGGATCATGTGATCACATTTTGTGACCTTCTGACAAGCAAAGTCAATTGTTACTAATTTAACAATTTCAGAGGTTCATTTAACAACTTTGGCAAGAAAAGTTGTAAAATAGGACAAAACACACTTCACAAATGTTTCATTTAACAACAGAAATGTTGGGCTCGTTATAGTTAATTAAGAGCCGAGGTGGCGCAGCAGTTAGAGTGCAGTACTGCAGGCCACTTTAGCTGACTGTGTTCAGCAGGTCAGCGGTTCAAATCTCACCGGCTCAACGTTGACTCAGCCTTCCATCCTTCCGAGGTAGGTAAAATGAGGACCCAGATTGTTGGGGGCAATGTAAATATATATATATATATATATATATATATATATATATATATATATAATATATATATATAGGTCTTTGGTTGTTCGGGTTTTCTCCCGCGTAAAATTGGAAGTGTCTTGGCAACGTTTCGACGAAGTCCCATTCGTCATCTTCAGGCTGGTGTTTTCAGCTTCGTGCTTCGAGCAGCAATGTGTGGTCTTAGCTGTTTCTTCCTTTTAACTGCCAGTGGGGGTATGAACTGATTGGGTGGGAGCTTGGCTGTGTTCTGATTGGGTGGAGGTGTGTTCTGATTGGTTAGGGGCGTGGCTGTGCTCTGATTGGCTGGGGGGTTGGCTGTGCTCTGATTGGCTGGGGGGTCGGCTGTGCTCTGATTGGCTGGGGGAGTGTTCTGTTTGGTTGTGCTCAGGTTAGTCTGAGTTGCAGAGGGGTTTAAGATTTTGGGCTGCCTTGCTATTTTTTGGCTTCGCGTTTGTGGTCGTGCCTCATTTTCATGGAGGGTGTCAGTTTGCTTCATGTATGGATTGGAGGGCTTTAAAGTGGCTAATGATGCAGCTCTGGTCTGGCTTCTGGTTTGTGGTCGTGCCTCATCATCGGTGTGGCTTTGGGTTTGCTTTTTGCGTGGATGTGTGGTGGTGACATCCTGTGTGGTTTTTGTGAGTGTGGGTCTGGTATCATTTTTTGTGTTAGGGAGTCGTTTGTCAATAAGGGCGGGTTTCCAAATGGCTGGTAGGCGGGAGGTATCATCTCGCTTGTTCATGCTGTGTGGGCGTTTTTCTATCTCGATGGCTTCTCTGATTATTCTGTTATTAAAATGTTCACTTTTGGCAATGGTTCTGGTATTTTTAAAGTCAATTTCATGTCCTGTGGCTTTAAGGTGTTGGACCAGGGAAGATGTTGGTTCCTCTTTTTTGACTGAGTTCTTATGTTCTTCAATGCGTGCACTTATTCTTCTGTTGGTTTGTCCGATGTATGTGGTGGGACAAGTGGTGCATGGGATTTCGTATACTCCTTGATTTTCTAATTCAATTTTATCTTTGGGGTTTCTAAGGATGGTGGATATTTTTCTGTTTGTGCAGAATGCTGTTTTGATGTTGTGTTTATGGAGGATCTTACTGATTCTGTCTGTGGTGCCTTTTATGTATGGGAGGAGGGCTTTGCCGTTTTCTTGTTCTTCGTCTTGGATTTTAGTGGGGGTTTCTTTTTGGATTAGGTTTGTAATCTTATTTCTATGGAATCCATTGGATGTTAGTACATTGGTGAGAGTGTGTAGTTCGGTTTTAGGTGTTGTTCGTCAGCTAAGCGTTTTGTTCTGGAGATGAGTGTCTTGGCTACAGAGTTGATCTGTGCTGGGTGGTGGTGTGAGAGAGCGTGCAGATAGCGGTTTGTGTGTGTTTTCTTCTGGTAGATGGTGTGTCCTAGGGAGCCATTGGATTTCTTGTAGACTAAGACATCCAGGAAGGGAAGTTGGTTGTTAGCTTCTGTTTCCATGGTGAACTGTATTTTGGGGTGTAGGCTGTTGAGGTGTGTGAGGAAGTTGTCCAGTTTTTCTTTCCCATGTGGCCAGATTATGAAGGTGTCATCTACGTATCTGAGCCAGAGTTTGGGTTTGTGATCCGATTTTTCTAGAGCTTGGGTTTCAAAGTGTTCCATGTAGAGGTTTGGCAATGACAGGTGAGAGGGGTGATCCCATGGGTGCTCCTTCTGTTTGTTTGTATTTTTGTCCATTATAGATGAAGTATGTGTTGGATAGGCAGTGGTTGGTCAGATCTAAGATGTGTTTGGGGGGGTTATATTTGTTTTGGATAGCTGTCAAGGCTTCTTTGATAGGCACTTGGGTGAAGAGGGATATGACATCGAAGCTCACGTAGGTCGCTGGGCTGTAAGTTTTGTTTCTTTATGATCTCTATAAACTGGAATGAGTTTTTTACGTGTGAGGTGATGGATTCTGCATAGGGCTGTAGTTGTTTGGCGAGAAATTTGGCTAGGTTTTGTAGAGGTGAGCCTATGGAGCTGACTATAGGTCTGAGTGGGGTTCCTTCCTTGTGTATCTTGGGGAGACCATAGAGTTTGGGGCATCTGGATGATTTCTCTCTGGGAATGATTCTTTCCTGGATCTCTTCGCTAATGGGGGAGGCTTTTATTTTGGATCTGGTGGTTTTTTCCAGGTAGGTGGTGGGATCTGTATTTAGGGGTTTGTATGTGGAGTCTTGGAGTAGGTTGGTTAATTTGGTTTGGTAGTCAGATGTGTTCATAACCACCGTGGCGTTGCCCTTGTCTGCTGGTAGGATTATTATGCTGGTGTCTTCTTTCAGGTTACGTAGTGCTGTCTGTTCCTCTTTGGGTAAGTTGCTTTTGGGTGGCTTGCTGGTGCAGAGGATGTTGGTGATTTCGAGTCTGATTCTGTTAGCATCGTCGGGGTTGATTTTGGTCAGGCTGGTTTCAACTCCACATATAATGGTTTCAGTGGGGATGTGTTTGGGAGTGACTGCAAAGTTGAATCCTTTGGAAAGGACATTGGTTTCGGCTTTGGTGAGGATCCTATCTGAGATGTTATGCACTGTTTGTTTCATGTGTGGCTGTGAGGGAGGAGGGGTTTGTTTCTGGCGTTCTTGTAGTCTTCGGAGTTTGTTGGTGTGTGTATCTGTCTTGAGGGTGGTCTGTGTTTCGGCTCTCCAGACGGCGAGTTGTTTGGATTTGTCCCAAAGTGCGGGGTGGATCTTGTTGCTGAGTTTGAGGTGGAGTGTGAGGAGATCTTTGTTAATTCGGTCTAGGAGGAATCTTTTTGCGTGAAGTTCATCTCCTCACACTCCACCTCAAACTCAGCAACAAGATCCACCCCGCACTTTGGGACAAATCCAAACAACTCGCCATCTGGAGAGCCGAAACACAGACCACCCTCAAGACAGATACACACACCAACAAACTCCGAAGACTACAAGAACGCCAGAAACAAACCCCTCCTCCCTCACAGCCACACATGAAACAAACAGTGCATAACATCTCAGATAGGATCCTCACCAAAGCCGAAACCAATGTCCTTTCCAAAGGATTCAACTTTGCAGTCACTCCCAAACACATCCCCACTGAAACCATTATATGTGGAGTTGAAACCAGCCTGACCAAAATCAACCCCGACGATGCTAACAGAATCAGACTCGAAATCACCAACATCCTCTGTACCAGCAAGCCACCCAAAAGCAACTTACCCAAAGAGGAACAGACAGCACTACGTAACCTGAAAGAAGACACCAGCATAATAATCCTACCAGCAGACAAGGGCAACGCCACGGTGGTTATGAACACATCTGACTACCAAACCAAATTAACCAACCTACTCCAAGACTCCACATACAAACCCCTAAATACAGATCCCACCACCTACCTGGAAAAAACCACCAGATCCAAAATAAAAGCCTCCCCCATTAGCGAAGAGATCCAGCAAAGAATCATTCCCAGAGAGAAATCATCCAGATGCCCCAAACTCTATGGTCTCCCCAAGATACACAAAGAAGGAACCCCACTCAGACCTATAGTCAGCTCCATAGGCTCACCTCTACAAAACCTAGCCAAATTTCTCGCCAAACAACTACAGCCCTATGCAGAATCCATCACCTCACACGTAAAAAACTCATTCCAGTTTATAGAGATCATAAAGAAACAAAACTTACAGCCCAGCGACCTACTCGTGAGCTTTGATGTCATATCCCTCTTCACCCAAGTGCCTATCAAAGAAGCCTTGACAGCTATCCAAAACAAATATAACCCCCCCAAACACATCTTAGATCTGACCAACCACTGCCTATCCAACACATACTTCATCTATAATGGACAAAAATACAAACAAACAGAAGGAGCACCCATGGGATCACCCCTCTCACCTGTCATTGCCAACCTCTACATGGAACACTTTGAAACCCAAGCTCTAGAAAAATCGGATCACAAACCCAAACTCTGGCTCAGATATGTAGATGACACCTTCATAATCTGGCCACATGGGAAAGAAAAACTGGACAACTTCCTCACACACCTCAACAGCCTACACCCCAAAATACAGTTCACCATGGAAACAGAAGCTAACAACCAACTTCCCTTCCTGGATGTCTTAGTCTACAAGAAATCCAATGGCTCCCTAGGACACACCATCTACCAGAAGAAAACACACACAAACCGCTATCTGCACGCTCTCTCACACCACCACCCAGCACAGATCAACTCTGTAGCCAAGACACTCATCTCCAGAACAAAACGCTTAGCTGACGAACAACACCTAAAAACCGAACTACACACTCTCACCAATGTACTAACATCCAATGGATTCCAAAGAAATAAGATTACAAACCTAATCCAAAAAGAAACCCCCACTAAAATCCAAGACGAAGAACAAGAAAACGGCAAAGCCCTCCTCCCATACATAAAAGGCACCACAGACAGAATCAGTAAGATCCTCCATAAACACAACATCAAAACAGCATTCTGCACAAACAGAAAAATATCCACCATCCTTAGAAACCCCAAAGATAAAATTGAATTAGAAAATCAAGGAGTATACGAAATCCCATGCACCACTTGTCCCACCACATACATCGGACAAACCAACAGAAGAATAAGTGCACGCATTGAAGAACATAAGAACTCAGTCAAAAAAGAGGAACCAACATCTTCCCTGGTCCAACACCTTAAAGCCACAGGACATGAAATTGACTTTAAAAATACCAGAACCATTGCCAAAAGTGAACATTTTAATAACAGAATAATCAGAGAAGCCATCGAGATAGAAAAACGCCCACACAGCATGAACAAGCGAGATGATACCTCCCGCCTACCAGCCATTTGGAAACCCGCCCTTATTGACAAACGACTCCCTAATACAAAAAATGATACCAGACCCACACTCACAAAAACCACACAGGATGTCACCACCACACATCCACGCAAAAAGCAAACCCAAAGCCACACCGATGATGAGGCACGACCACAAACCAGAAGCCAGACCAGAGCTGCATCATTAGCCACTTTAAAGCCCTCCAATCCATACATGAAGCAAACTGACACCCTCCATGAAAATGAGGCACGACCACAAACGCGAAGCCAAAAAATAGCAAGGCAGCCCAAAATCTTAAACCCCTCTGCAACTCAGACTAACCTGAGCACAACCAAACAGAACACTCCCCCAGCCAATCAGAGCACAGCCGACCCCCCAGCCAATCAGAGCACAGCCAACCCCCCAGCCAATCAGAGCACAGCCACGCCCCTAACCAATCAGAACACACCTCCACCCAATCAGAACACAGCCAAGCTCCCACCCAATCAGTTCATACCCCCACTGGCAGTTAAAAGGAAGAAACAGCTAAGACCACACATTGCTGCTCGAAGCACGAAGCTGAAAACACCAGCCTGAAGATGACGAATGGGACTTCGTCGAAACGTCGCCAAGACACTTCCAATTTTACGCGGGAGAAAATCCGAACAACCAAAGACCTACTACAAACACCCGCGAAAACCTCAGAAAACATATATATATATACATACACACACACACACATACATATATGGAATGAATAAAGCGCGTTCACCAGGAGAGTTTAAAGTTAAAATACTTTAATTAAAGTATTTTACTATATTAAAAGGTTGCCAAGCTTTCGTTGGGAAAACTCCCCAACATCTTCAGGGCTGAGAGACCGTTTCTAACAAGGTGGTTTAAACGGGTTCCATAGACGTCTGCGCTTGGTTCCTAGACCGTGCCAGCATTCCCGGCTGATAGGTGGGAGGGGGAACAGCTGATAGGTGGGAGGGGGAATCAGAGTAAAGATTTCTTCCATCGTTCTCTTGAGCACTTGTGTTCACATCTCCGTTTGAATCATCCTCCTCCATCATGGTGTCCTCCATGCTCATCTTCCCTCGTAGGTCAATATTCAAGTTAAATCCCTCCCATTTCTGTGAGCAAAAGTCTGTTGGTATTTGGGCAGATTCCCCACTCATGTTACTTTCCCTTTTATCAAGCGAACGGGTCGTCATCACATGTTTTTTTTCCCCTCTCTGTATGGGATATTCACTTTTATTATTATTATGGGTAGTGCTAAATTTAGTGGTTCTAGCCTCAAATTTCTTAAGCGCTCCAATGTCATTATTGTTGTTTTCTCCAATTAAAGGGGGTGTGGTTTCCCCTTGATGTTGTTGGGAGGTTTCTGGGCAGTCTATATCAGATTGTTTCTGGTAGGGAGGAAGTGTAGCTCCTGGTTTAGAACGTTGTGGATGTTGATTGTAAGGTTTGTGATATAAAGGATGATGGTTTGAGTTCCATTTTCGTAGTGCTTGTTGTGCTGGGTGCAAGTCAATGTGACGATTGATTGAGTTGTTATTCGAGAACCAGGCTTCTTTTAGCAGCCGACCTCCCTTCGTGGCATCACTGGCTACGATAAGGGTGTTATTGAAGTCGAACTGATGGCCTTGTTGTGCCACATGCATCCAAAGTTGTGAGTGTGGTTCGCCTCGTTTTATGGCCAGTTTGTGTTCGTGGAGGCGAGTTTTCAAGCGTTTGGCTGTTTCTCCCACATAGTTGCCGTCGCAGTTTTTGCAGTTGATCTTATAAACAATAGCAGATTTCTCCATGGTAGGTAGGGGGTCCTTTGGACGCATAATTTTTGATCGTAAGGTTTGGTTAGGTTTGTGAGCTACTTCTATACCATGGGGTGCTAGTAGTCTGGCTGTGGCCTCTGAGATGTTACTTATGTATGGGAGGGAGATGCGTGTTTTTTGTAGGGGGGAATCCCTTCTTCGTTGGGTGGTCTGGTGCTGGAAAGTTGTACAATGTCGTTTGATAAATTTTAATGGATAACCGTTATATATGCACGTACGGAAGAGGTGTCTCCTCTCTTCTTTCTTATATTCATCCGTGCTGCAGTGGGAGTCAACGCGTTTAAATAACGTTTTAATGCAGCTGATTTTATGGGAAACAGGATGATTACTCTGGTAATGGAGGATTCTATCCGTGTGGGTTGGTTTATGGAATACCTTCGTATGTAGGTATCCATCTGGTTGACGGTGGATGGAAACATCTAAGAAGGCAAGAGAATTGTGTCTTTCTTCCTCTACAGTAAACCTTATGTCAGAGTAGATGGAATTTAATATTCCCATAAATGTAGTTACATGTTGTCTTTTGACAATAGCAAATGTATCGTCCACGTATCGAACCCAAAATTTGGGTTGGTATAAAGTCATAGCCTTATGTTCAAGCTGTTGAAGGACTACCTCAGCTATAATACTGGAGATGGGGGAGCCCATCGGGGTTCCTTTTATCTGTTCATAGATGGTACCTTGGAATGTGAAATAAGTCTGGAGACATATTTCTATCAATTTCACGAGGTCTTCCGTCTGAAGGGAATCTTGGTGATGACCTTCTCTCATAGATGTCAAACGTTCTTTCAGGACAGAGATGGCTAAGTCCTGGGGAATGGAGGTGAAGAGAGAGGTGACGATGAACGACACCATCATCTCATCATCCTCCACCCTAAGGGTCTTAATTCTAGTTAAAAATTCTTCTGCAGATCTGACCATGGTGTTACTGCCATCTACGAGGTGGTTGATGCGGGTACTAAGCCATTTAGCTAGTCCTGAGATGGGGGTGCCCCTGAATGATACAATGGGGCGAAGGGGGGTACCTTCCTTGTGGATCTTTGGTAGACTGTAAAAACGGGCAAGGGCCGTGTCACAGGGACGTATCCTCTTTAGGGTGTCATCTCCGATCTTCTTACAACGCTTAAAGTTGTCTAGCAGTTTGTTGATTTTATTTTTGAGCGTTATTGAGGGGTCTTTTTTAATTACTCTATAGGCCAACTTATCATTCAAGAGTTCAAGTGCTTTAGCTGTATACAGTGTTCTATCCATAATAACAGTCACCCTACCTTTGTCTGCAGGAAGTATGACAATAGTATCATCTCTTTTAAGTTGTGTAAGAGCTCCAGTTTCTTCTCTATATATACACACACTGGTGTACACCGCTTAGAGAGTGCTTGCACTTAAAGCGGTATATAAGTCTCATAAATAAATAAATAAAATAAATGGTTGTAAGTTGAGGACTAGCTGTACAATTTTCTCTACTTTTGATAATGCTGCTTATTCTGAAAGATAACTGAATGTTGGGTATGATTTGCGTTATCAGAAAACTAGGATAAAGTAGGAATCACGATTTTAAAGAAAAGGACAAACAGAGGAGAAGGAGGAAGATTTGAGTACTGTACCTCAGTAGCAGTGCTCTGATTGGCTCCGTTTTCCAAAAGATATTTTACTACATCGATATGGTTCTCCTGCGCTGCCATGTAGAGAGGCGTGAAGCCATTCTAAGGGAAAGTAAAGTAATATACAAACCATAAGTATTAGAAACCAAAGCAAATTACACACAAAATAATGTGATTTGTGAAGCAAACTTAAGTAGAATCCAAAGGAAAAACAAACAAATTCCACTTGAACAACTCAATTCTAAGAAATATCAGATACTCACAAAATCTTCTTTTGGCAATACTATTTTAATGCTTGTACCTTTTAAAACATTTAATTTATTAAAGTAAATATCTTGTGAGCCCTATTAAATATGTTTTGAGCATGAAACATGAGATTGAGACTTTATGTGGTTCTGTAAAGCTTAATATATCCTTCAGATTCTTTATGCAGCACTTAAGTTAACTTAGCATATACTGCAAGAAATAGGATTTTCAAATAAATAAAGTAAAAGTTACAATATTTATGAAGAAAATAAAAAATCTATTATTTATTGCTTATATTTAATTGGAAGTAACTCACTGTCCAACATAGAACAGTGACCTTAATCATGAAAGTTTTATGGGCTGGAACAATATATATTCCATAGCACTATAAGAAAAACTTGTTGATTGTAACAGAGCTGCAAAAGAACTTTTACAACTTGATATCCTGACCAGGAGACAAAAATGTGAACTCGGGACTTAAGAGGAGTGTAAGATTCATATTTTCAAGGAATGCTTTGAAGAAGAATAAAATTCATCCTAACCATCAGGTTTAATTCTTATAATGCCACAGTTTACAAAATACAGTTATGAGCAGGCTATTAACAGACTCAGATAAAACATTTGTTGCTTGCATTTTATGTATATCTTTGAAAATGACATTGAAGCATTTCATTAATCAAAAATAGAAAATAAGTAACTTTTATTTTGTTTAATTCATCCAAGAATAAAACCCAAACAATATATGCAATACACATTTTATTGGTTTTGAGCACCTCATTGTTATATACACACAGTACTCTGTACATTTTAATATATTTTTATTAAAATGTGAATATAGTTTTAAATTATTCACTGTGTACAAAGCATATAACATAAGAATTCAGAACAGCTTAATGGATTTTGTATTATGGTTTTTGAATGCTAAGTCTTGCTATTTCTGTTTCAGGATTATTACATAGTTCTTCACTTCTGTTTTGAGGTCAGCATGCATTTCCTGGAAATGTACAACATTATGGTAATGCAAATGCATCATTAAACAAATTCTGTTTGTCGTAACATTTCATTTTTAGCTACCATATGAGCTCAATTAAAAAAAAGTCATCAACCAGTCATTAAATGTGTGCAACTTTAATGCACCATTAAAAGACAGATTTACACAAACGTTCCTTTTTAATATATAAAATATACAAAGAAAATGTATTTGCCAACCAAACTGGAGTTCGAACAGTTTCAAATATGAGAATGCAGTAAGTCAAAGATCTATTCAAAACAGCATACTACCAAATGCTGAGCAGCACATGGTTTATCTCAACCAGTAAGTTCAAAGTAACCAAACCAACCAAATTATTTCCATAAATAAAGTGTCTTCCATTTCCTGGAGTAATTTTTTTATTCAAAAGTTAATTTTTATTTTAAAACATAATGAATTCTGCATAATTGTACATAGAACAACTGAGAATTCTAATTTTGCCTCAGGAAACCATTTTAATGCAATTTAGTTATGTGTAGAACGCAGATATATCTTCATCCTAAATAACTGCCACATTTGAATAAGGCCACTCATCTGAAATCACCAGGTTGCTTGGGCCTGTATGAATTACATATCTCTTAAAAGAGCTATGGAAACTGATAATATCCCCACATCCAAGTACTAAAAAACCAAAAATTCTCAGCATAGAATATGAGAGAATGTAATTCACTTATAATTACTGTTATCTCTGAATTCTCAAATTATAGACTTGCAAAAAATATGTAAATTTTTGGAAAGCTTAATTGTTACCAAAAGTAATCAAAAGTAACTGCTATGATTTACTATTAAATCAGTAGGCAGTAAATTCCAAAACCAGGCTACATTTACCTGTTGATTTCTTCCTAATATAGGTCTGCATTTCATTTCATTTGCAAATGAATGCCTGCCATTTAATGTCTGAACCAGATTATCATAATTTTCCAAGTCAACTATATCTGGATCAAAATTCAAACACTGAACATCTGTTATAATGACTACAGGCAGTACCTAGAACATTTAGTGTTACCAATA